>NC_140257.1:6679437-6709437 GCF_949987555.1 Borostomias antarcticus | reverse complement strand
CGGCCAATCCAGACTACGTCTACAACAACAACCTAGCAACAACTCCACAAAAGACGATTGTGATTGGTTTAAAGAATCCCCGAATGGTAATGAGTCCAGCCAGACCTTTCTCCAGCGCTGGCACAGCGTAAACGAAGTGTGGAGATAGAACTAGCTATGTGAGACTAACTTGAATCAGATTCAGATTCACACAAGCTTTGGCAATGACTGCTTTCCTTGACTGAACAACAAGTTGTGATTTGTCGTCTTATCTTATAATTTATTCATAAACCAAATATGAGTGATTGTATGTATGTATGTATGTATGTATGTATGTATGTATGTATGTGTTTGCATGTATGTGTGTGTTTGTGTACATGCACACATGTGCCTTCTTGCTTGAATGTGTGTATGCATTAGTGTTTGCACGTGTGTGTGTGTGTGTGTGTGTGTGTGTGTGTGTGTGTGTGTGCGTGTGTGTGTGTGTGTGCGTGTGTGTGTGTGAGTGAGGGGGGGGGGGGGACACAAGCGTATACGCGCACATCTGTGCATATAGGCGAGCGTGTGATCAGCTGGTCCCTCGTCTCCAGCCCTGCCGCCTGTGGGACTCTGGGGCTTCATTAATAAAAGGCTCCGCCCACATGGTCCAGGTGTTCCGTGGTGCTCAGGGGACCACATGCAGCGGGGCTGCCCATCCAGCGCTGTCCTGCTGGGGCCTCGGAGGGGCGGGGCTGCCCATCCAGCGCTGTCCTGCTGGGGCCTCGGAGGGGACAGTTGTGGGGCTTTGACAGAGGGGCCTGGAGTGAGGGGAGGAATATACAGCCCATTGATACCATGTGTGAAATTCCTGCCCTTTGTGACAAGCAACTCAACAATTAGGGCAGAACGTGTATTAGAGAGCTGGCTGGACAGTGATTTTTGAGGATTGTGTATTTCAGTAGAATCTGGATTTTTCTGAGTTAGAGACTTTGTGGGCTTTGTTTAAGATCTGTAGATCTGTCTATAAATGTTGCTTGTCTAGTGGTTTTCTAGGCCACAAGGAACCAAACAGCTGAGGAAGCAAAAAAACCAACCTGAGACGCCTGTTGCTAGGGTCATGTCAATTTGTTGACACTGGCAATCAATGAGGAGGAAGTGTATCATCATCTGCAAATAGAATCTCTCTGTACCGACGTCTCTGCATCAACACATGACACAGTTCGGCTCAGTTATGTGTTGATGTGACATGCTGCTGCCACTGTGACCTGTTCTATGTCTTCTGATACTTTAGCAGCCATAATGAGAAGAATAGAATAGAGATTAAGTGCATTGGACACAACTGGGTAGTGGCTAAAAAATCCTGTTGTGAGGACATGAACAATGTGACCGTTAGGTGGTCAGATGAGCTGGAGAAGTTTGTTGTCTCTTGTTGGGAAATTCTGCTGTGAAAAAACATAAAGTGTGATCTTAGCAGCCATAATACACCAACACATTGTCTGTTGTAGGAAACAGGCAGAGAACATACTTTAATTATTTTTTCATATTCTTATGATTTCCAGATGTCTCTGTGTAATTATAGTGTTCCTTTAAGTAAATTGCTGCTACTTAAAATAGTAGATCGAGTCAAAACAAATGTAGTCAGACTACAAATGTAGTCACAAATCTGAGCTTGTTCCCACAACTTAACTCTTTAAAGGGTGGTTTCCCTGGACCAGCCTACCCAGGGCCTGAATGGACCTTAGTGGATATTTCTATTAAGCACGGTCTTCAGCCTCGCTCTGTCTGGGCATCATCTGGGTCTGGAAAACCAACTGCATGGCCTCTGTAATCTTAAATTGGTTTCTAAATTTTGTCTTAACCAAGTCACTGACATGAGTCATTATTTCCAGTTCTCCCGAGAGAGAGAGAGGGAGAGAGAGAGAGAGAGAGAAAGTAGAGAGAGAGAGAGAGGGGGTAGAGAGAGAGAGAGGGTAGAGAGAGAGAGTAGAGAGAGAGTAGAGAGAGAGAGAGTAGAGAGAGAGAGAGAGAGAGAGAGTAGAGAGAGAGAGAGAGAGTAGAGAGTAGAAAGAGGGCCTTGTCTTCTAACAGAAGTCAGAAGTCAGGGAAACCATCACATCACTCAACAAACCCAAAATTCCCCAATGAAGGACCTGGTGCCAAAGACACTGGTGTCTGGTTACCGTTACAGAGAGAGTCAATGGGGGGGGGGAAGAGAAGAGGGGACACTAGGCACCAGGCTCAGCTGGAGTCAGCGGTGGCCGTCCAGGCTGCGCTCGTCAGTGCGCCGGGCGACAGGACAAAAGAGCTGCCTGTTCCTCTGGAGAGAGAGGGGCGAGGGAGAGACATGGAGAGAGAGGAGCGAGGGAGAGACATGGAGAGAGAGGGGCGAGGGAGAGACATGGAGAGAGAGGGGCGAGGGAGAGACATGGAGAGAGGGGGGCGAGTGAGAGACATGGAGAGAGAGGGGCGAGGGAGAGACATGGAGAGAGAGGGGCGAGGGAGAGACATGGAGAGAGAGGGGCGAGGGAGAGACATGGAGAGAGGGGGGCGAGTGAGAGACATGGAGAGAGAGGGGCGAGGGAGAGACATGGAGAGAGAGGGGCGAGGGAGAGACATGGAGAGAGGGGGGCGAGGGAGAGACATGGAGAGAGAGGGGCGAGGGAGAGACATGGAGAGAGAGGGGCGAGGGAGAGACATGGAGAGAGGGGGGCGAGTGAGAGACATGGAGAGAGAGGGGCGAGGGAAAGACATGGAGAGAGAGGGGCGAGGGAGAGACATGGAGAGAGAGGGGCGAGGGAGAGACATGGAGAGAGAGGGGCGAGGGAGAGACATAGAGAGAGGGGCGAGGGAGAGACATGGAGAGAGAGGGGCGAGGGAGAGACATAGAGAGAGGGGCGAGGGAGAGACATGGAGAGAGGGGGGCGAGTGAGAGACATGGAGAGAGAGGGGCGAGGGAGAGACATGGAGAGAGAGGGGCGAGGGAGAGACATGGAGAGAGAGGGGCGAGGGAGCGACATGGAGAGAGAGGGGCGAGGGAGAGACATGGAGAGAGAGGGGCGAGGGAGAGACATGGAGAGAGAAGGGCGAGGGAGAGACATGGAGAGAGAGGGGGGCGAGGGAGAGACATGGAGAGAGAGGGGCGAGGGAGAGACATGGAGAGAGAGAGGCGAGGGAGAGACATGGAGAGAGAGGGGGGCGAGGGAGAGACATGGAGAGAGAGGGGCGAGGGAGAGACATGGAGAGAGAGGGGCGAGGGAGAGACATGGAGAGAGAGGGGCGAGGGAGAGACATGGAGAGAGGGGGGCGAGGGAGAGACATGGAGAGAGAGGGGCGAGGGAGAGACATGGAGAGAGAGGGGCGAGGGAGAGACATGGAGAGAGAGGGGCGAGGGAGAGACATGGAGAGAGAGGGGCGAGGGAGAGACATGGAGAGAGAGGGGCGAGGGAGAGACATGGAGAGAGAGGAGCGAGGGAGAGACATGTGGCTGCCTGCAAGCACCTCCTGCAACAAACACACATTCACAGCATCGCTAGGCACACTCAGCCTTCTCTTTCCACCTCATAACTGAGGGCTATTCATGAGTAAATCTCATCCACACCCTGAACAAGCTAGTGTGTGGTCAGAAAAACATCTCCTGGGTGTGGGGTCGCTGAACGGTACCAAAGATTTGTTGTTTTCAACGGAGGGGGAAGTTCCCTCTGACATGTCCTAACCTGAATAAAAATCTTTCGCTGCCAAACTTGTTTGTCCTACAAGACTGTTGAGGAAGTGTAAACTGAGTCACACTATATAACTGAATAGTTGCTGAAGTCATTTTGTAGGTTTTACATGAGAACCATGTGTAGACCTGCTTTTCTGAGGATACAAACCTGCTTTTCTATTGTTTTCTGTTTAATCATTTTACTCGAACTGTCCATCCACAACCTGCCCAGTGACAGGAGTATAATCACACACATGTCTACTCGCTCCTGTGAATGAACAGAGCTTCTTTGAAGGTGTGGCGGTGCTGAAACATCGGCTCACAGACGGAGGGCAGCACTGGGAATAAGGCGAGTGAATAGAGCAAGCTGTTTGATGTCACGCCCTTAGTAATGCAAATAGCCAATGGCCTTCTCCTATTCTTCGCGCATGTAAATAAGCTATTCAAATGGCTTGTTCTTAGGCAAATTTGGGATTCCATTGAAGTGTGGACCTTTTATCTTGGCAAATGTCTGTGTCATTGAAATGAAACAGAGACGATGCGTCACATCTGCAGTATTCACAGCAGTGTTATTAAAGTGTTCGGTTGTGAGCTTAAGCAATTTAAGATTGTAGTTTACAGTACAGTGCACTACAAAAAGCAATATTTGACAGAATGCAAACATGTCATCAAGAATTGTAAACTTATTTTTTCCATTTCTTATTCATAGGCTGCGTAAACACCGCTAGTCAGAACCTACCTGACGTTCTCTATGACCCTTTGAGGACCCTTGGCCTTAAATTATTTCTCGATTGGGACAAGGATGCCTCGCTGACTAGGGCTGACTAGGGCTGACTAGGGCTGACTAGGGCTGACTAGGGCTGATTAGGGCTGACTAGGGCTGACTAGGGCTGACTAGGGCTGACTAGGGCTGACTAGGGCTGATTAGGGCTGACTAGGGCTGACTAGGGCTGATTAGGGCTGACTAGGGCTGACTAGGGCTGACTAGGGCTGACTAGGGCTGATTAGGGCTGACTAGGGCTGATTAGGGCTGACTAGGGCTGACTAGAGCTGACTAGAGCTGACTAGGGCTGATTAGGGCTGACTAGGGCCGACTAGGGCTGACTAGGGCTGACTAGGGCTGACTAGGGCTGATTAGGGCTGACTAGGGCTGATTAGGGCTGACTAGGGCTGATTAGGGCTGACTAGGGCTGACTAGGGCTGATTAGGGCTGACTAGGGCTGATTAGGGCTGACTAGGGCTGACTAGGGCTGACTAGGGCTGACTAGGGCTGACTAGGGCTGATTAGGGCTGACTAGGGCTGACTAGGGCTGATTAGGGCTGACTAGGGCTGACTAGGGCTGACTAGGGCTGACTAGGGCTGCTCAGCGGCGGAGACGGAAACGCTTTCTGACTGGGGGCGGAATCGCATGCAACACCCTTGTCGGTCTGTGCGAGGGATGAGATGTTGAGAGGACATGAAATGACATCATGAAAACCTGTGTTGTAATTGTACATTTCTTGGCCTACTTTCACAACATGACTTTTTCAGAGAACACAGAAGACTTTTGACAGATATTGTGTGTTTTTATCAAGCACGAAGTGTAGCCTACTACTACTCCACACTCTGGATAGTGTAGCCTACACACTAGGCTACTGGACACATTGACCATGACCCATCATGAACCCATCATCTATGTGTGGGTTCATTTTTATCGGAGTAATAAGGGTTCAAAGGTTCAAGGGTTCAGTGTTATGTGAGACTAAATTAATGGAACAGAATGATAAACGTCTGATAATGTACGCTATTTTTGTTTTTCCTCCTCGTTTTTTATTAGAGCTTCTCTGGAAGAAACAGACGGTCAACCATCTGCTGATGCTGCGGCCAAGCACTGCTGCTTCTGTTTCAAAGCAGAGAATCGGAATTTCCATTCTTTCAAATATTCTTGTCCGCAGAAGTGAAGACGCTAGACCAGCTAAGACCGTCCTTGTTTCTACCCCGTGGCTCCTTTCCTTAAAAAGTGGGCGACAGGGCAGAGGCAAGGTAACCGCACCGCTCCTCCTAATGACTGGGATGGAAAAGACGACATGGCATTACTGCTGCCGCCACCGTGTCCTGTGGGGCCCAAGCCAGACGCACGCCCAGTGTCCCAGTCTCAAACCGGTATCCTGCCTACAGGAATAGACGGATCATGAAAAAAATGGGCCCCTGGGCCTGGACGTGTAGAGGACCCCCCCTCCCTACCAGCTCCCCCCCTCACCCCCCTATAGCCTCCCCCTCCCTACCAGCTCCCCTCCTCACCCCCCTACAGCCTCCCCCTCCCTACCAGCTCCCCCCCTCACCCCCCTACAGCCTCCCCCTCCCTACCAGCTCCCCCCCTCACCCCCCTACAACCTCCCCCTCCCTACCAGCTCCCCCCCTCACCCCCCTACAGCCTCCCCCTCCCTACCAGCTCCCCTCCTCACCCCCCTGCAGCCTCCCCCTCCCTACCAGCTCCCCTCCTCCCCCTCCCTACAAGCTCCCCTCCTCCCCCTCCCTACCAGCTCCCCTCCTCACCCCCCTACAGCCTCCCCCTCCCTACCAGCTCCCCCCCTCACCCCCCTACAGCCTCCCCCTCCCTACCAGCTCCCCTCCTCACCCCCCTACAGCCTCCCCCTCCCTACCAGCTCCCCTCCTCACCCCCCTACAGCCTCCCCCTCCCTACCAGCTCCCCCCCCCACCCCCCTACAGCCTCCCCCTCCCTACCAGCTCCCCCCCCCACCCCCCTACAGCCTCCCCCTCCCTACCAGCTCCCCCCCCCACCCCCCTACAGCCTCCCCCTCCCTACCAGCTCCCCTCCTCACCCCCCTACAGCCTCCCCCTCCCTACCAGCTCCCCCCCACCCCCCTATAGCCTCCCCCTCCCTACCAGCTCCCCCCCACCCCCCTATAGCCTCCCCCTCCCTACCAGCTCCCCCCCTCACCCCCCTACAGCCTCCCCCTCCCTACCAGCTCCCCCCCCCACCCCCCTACAGCCTCCCCCTCCCTACCAGCTCCCCCCCCCACCCCCCTACAGCCTCCCCCTCCCTACCAGCTCCCCCCCCACCCCCCTACAGCCTCCCCCTCCCTACCAGCTCCCCCCCCCACCCCCCTACAGCCTCCCCCTCCCTACCAGCTCCCCTCCTCACCCCCCTACAGCCTCCCCCTCCCTACCAGCTCCCCTCCTCACCCCCCTACAGCCTCCCCCTCCCTACCAGCTCCCCCCCTACAGCCTCCCCCTCCCTACCAGCTCCCCTCCTCACCCCCCTACAGCCTCCCCCTCCCTACCAACTCCCCCCACCCCCCTACAGCCTCCCCCTCCCTACCAGCTCCCCCCCTCACCCCCCTACAGCCTCCCCCTCCCTACCAGCTCCCCTCCTCACCCCCCTACAGCCTCCCCCTCCCTACCAGCTCCCCCCCTCACCCCCCTACAGCCTCCCCCTCCCTACCAGCTCCCCTCCTCACCCCCCTACAGCCTCCCCCTCCCTACCAGCTCCCCCCCTCACCCCCCTACAGCCTCCCCCTCCCTACCAGCTCCCCTCCTCACCCCCCTACAGCCTCCGCCACAACACTGTTGTTTTCAGTTTGTTTTCTTTAAAAAACTTGAAATGTGAGGAACCTGCTGTAAAGCATCTTACTGCCTCTTTTTCTTTTCAAATCTTTCGTTTTGCTGCTCCGCTTAATATGTGACGGTGCTCCATTTTACATGTACGTTTTACATGTACGGTTCTTTGTCAAGATCAAACAGATTGAACCAATTGACCTTGTGACCTGCACCTGTGTGATCTCTCTAGAGTTCACAAACTTTAATAGTGCCCTCTATAGACTAGTTTTATAGCCTACTAATTTATCTATGGAAAGGTAGCCTACATTCCCACCCATTAGATTAATGAGTAGGCTAGAGAAAATATGTAGCCCACACAAGCTTCTCTCTTTTAAAAAAAAGATGTGGGCCCCTATAAACTGTTCAAAATATTAATGTTTTTTAATGTTTGTGTAAGGAATCAAGTTTTTAATGTTTGTGTAAGGAATAATGTTAGTGCTCTGGATCAACTCCTAGTTTGGCCCGTCGCAGACTTGGACATTGATTCTGATTCAGTGTCTGACTCTGAAGGGGTAGATGACCTAATTTCCCCTTGCATGACCCGGACACTGACTAAGCTCATGTTACCCCCTACAGTGATATGATAGGGGATCTATAACATAGCATAACTATAACATATCTATAACATAGTGAGCATTAACTTCGTGTTTTATATTGCTGTCAATTACTAGTAGTAGTTAATCCTTAGACGTGACAAACTATTGTGACAATGACATAATCCTGACCTGTTAGATGGTAGCAAATGAGGACTGCGTCTTCTTATTCAGGTGACGGAGGCGGGAAAAAGCCTATCTTGCTTTTACAAACACACAGCCTCTGTTTGAAAATGCTGACCTGCACCATACTGAGAACTATTACCACTTAAAAATATTACTGACGCACAAAGATTACATAATTACATAATTGTTTGTAGATGATTACAGCTAATGAGATACAGTTTTACAGAGTTCTCTCACGTCTGTCTGATAGCCTGTTTATGTTCGAAGTCTGATGTTCAGCTACGGGACCTGTTTTGGACGTCCATTAGACGTCTATAAGTGGTTCTGGACTGAGGGACGTAATTTAGACTAGATCTGAACGTCGACTGGACGTCCAGTGCACACTGGGATTTCAGTAGTGTGTTATACGGGCCGGGTGTACACCAGTCTCTAATTAGTCCTGTCATCAGAGAGGCCTGATTGCTCTTTGCTCCGGCGTGGAGGTGGGACAAAGCGGCCCCCTGAGCCAAGTTAATCAAATGAGGCCAGGAGCACCGAGCAGGGCCCCTAAGCTGATTAGCACCCGGACCCAGAATAGGATCAAGGGTGAAAGACACACATGTATGGAAAGTGCCTATAGGGTGTGTGTGTGTGTGTGTGTGTGTGTGTGTATGTGCGTGTGTGTGTGCACATGTATGTACGTTCAAACACATACAAGTGCATACACCTACACAAATATTTATAGTACTTATCCCAGGATAATGCAGAAACATGCAGATTCCTGTTTTACTGCTTTATAAGGTTTCCATCTGTACTGTACAAATGATAGGTATCCAAGATATCAAGTCTCACTGTTCTCTGTGAATGTAGTATGTATGTATGGTGCTTGTACATATAGTGTAGGTGCTCCTGTTAATCTCCTGTTAAGAGAAATAGTACGTAGGGGTTTCACCTGGCAGAAAGGTCTCGACATAACGAACGCAGCAATACGAAACATAGTAGTAGTAGTAGCAGTAGTAGTAGCCTAGTAGTGGTAGTGGTAGTAGTAGTAATATTAGTAGTAATATTAGTAGTAGTAGTAGTGGTAGTGGTAGTGGTAGTGGTAGTAGTAGTGGTAGTAGTAGTAGTAGTAGTAGTAGTAGTAGTAGTAGTAGTAGTAGTAGTAGGCTAGTAGTAGTAGTAGTAGTAGTGGTAGTAGTAGTAGTAGTGGTAGTGGTAGTAGTAGTAGTAGTAGTAGTAGTAGTAGTAGTGGTAGTAGTAGTAGTGGTAGTAGTAGTAGTAGTAGTAGTAGTAGTAGTAGTAGTAGTGGTAGTAGTAGTGGTAGTAGTAGTAGTAGTAGTAGTAGTAGTAGTAGTAGTAGATACTTTATTGATCCCCAGGGGTAAATTACAGTTAGCATCAAGGATTTTGTTAAATCCATCAAATGTTAAAGCATTTCAAGTCACCATTGCAACAATGAAGTAATATTTGCATAAACGGTCTTGAATAACGTAACTGGTCAACTGTGGGTTTAGAATTATTTGATTGATTTTATGAGTATCCAATCAGAGATTATTTTCATAGCATTCTAGCATCTATACTTCTCTGATTCAGTAGCCGACTCCTGCGTTTCATGATGCTGAGTAGCACAAATGCTTTACATTGCTACCCTCTAGTGGTTACAATTCAGTACTGCAGTTTACACCCAAAACAATATCATAGACAAATGTGGATCCAACCACGTTTTGTTATACTTGAATACATGAATAAATAAAACATGTCAATGTTAACACCTCATTGGTAAAATTCTGGAGAGAAATGCAACACAAATGTGTCCTAAATGGAAACCTCAAAATGTCACGTCCTCCACTTTTGAATGGGTGGCTATTTTCTCCAACAAAAGAAAACAAAGGAAGTGAACAGAAGATAAAGCGAGCTGGCGCTACAAACCCCAACCGTAAAACACAGCCAGTCACATTAATGTTTAACTGTGCTACCACTCACAGAGTTGACTTGAGGTCAAGCTATTCGGTGGTATAGACCCTGACAGCCATAACCCCGCCCCCCTTTCTTTGAACAACATGGACTAGCTGCCCCACACCCTGTTTAGAGCCCATTAACCAGCGCTGCTGTGGAGCCTCCTAGGGCCGGCTCTGTTGCTAGGTGAGGTCGTGGTTGCCAGGGAATGGTATAATGGTCCTTTGGGGTTGCCCTATTGGGAGGGTGGGGGTAGAGAGGTGGGACTTTGGGGTTGCTCTGTTGGGGGGGTGGGGGTAGAGAGGTGGGACTTTGGGGTTGCTCTGTTGGGGGGGGCGGTGGGGGAGGGTAGTTGAGGGTGGTGGAGAGGTGGGACTTTTTTCATTCTTTCTGCTCTATAGGGAGTGGTTGTGGATGGTATCCAGCAGGGAGTGGGTGGGTAGGTTTGGGGAGGGGCAGGAGGGGATATATGTCTGGGGTAGCCTACGTGTGTGTGTGTGTGTTTGTGTGTGTGCTTGTGTGAGTGTGTGTGCTTGTGTGTGTGTGTGCGCGTGCGTGTCTGTGCTTGAGTGTGTGTGTGCTTGTGTGAGTGTGCGCGTGCTTGTGTGAGTGTGTGTGTGTGAGTGTGTGTGCGTGTGTGTGTGTGCTTGAGTGTGTGTGTGTGTGTATGTGGGGGTGGGGGGGGGGTTCTATTGCTAGTACCTCTGTCTTTTAATCTCCCCTCACAATCTGACCCAACTGATGGGTTCCTTTCAGATGCAATTACTGAGCCCCCCCAGGGGTGTGTGTGTGTGTGTGTGTGTGTGTGTGTGTGTGTGTGTGTGTGTGTGTGTGTGTGTGTATGTATGTATGTATGTGTATGTGTGTGTGTGTGTGTGTGTGTGTATGTATGTGTGTGTGTGTGTGTGTGCGCGTGTGTGAGTGTGTGCGGAGGGGAGTTGAGGAGACAGGGGAGTTGGGAAGAGAGAGAAACTCCTGATGGGGGAGGCTCATCTTCCAGGGGCAGAGCTGAGTGTTCTGTTGCCCCCAGGTCGCAGGCTGTAGCCTACATGAGGATGTGGGGGGAGAGGGGGTAAACTGAGCCCTCCCCTTGCTGCTCGGAAACCATAAACAAAATGAACCATGTGACCAAATATTTAGGAGAAAGTTACAGTTTCATGGACTCTGTGAAGGGAACAGCCACATGGGAAATGTAGTAAGAAGTTTATGTCCCCAAAAATGATTTTCAATAATTCAAGTGAATTTAATCGATCATAGGTTTCATGGTGCTTGTGTTTAAACCAAAGTAGATAGATTTTAAATGGTTTTATACATCAGTTGCGGTCACTATGATGTACAACAGTAGTAGACCTAGCATGAAAGTGCATCCTTGGATCTGTGGGGGCAAGTAAACATGGTTGCTTTGGGGTAAATTATGTTATTAGTTGAGCCACATAACCCAGGCACTTGATGCTTACATTTTATCTGTATGCGTCCTACATATTAGATGTTATTTTTATTATTGCAGAGTGGAGACCATCATGCCCCCAATGTAGAAGCTACAAGTGCAAGGTTAATATTTTCTTCATCACTTGTGTATTCGGAACTCTTCTCATCTGTTGCGTCATTTAATGGAATCATAATGTCACTATCTGAACTGCTTTCAATGATGGGTTGTTTTCTGATTGCAACTGTTCCTGTGCTCAATTTACCCCATACCTGGTAAACTGTGCCAAGAGACCACTTTTTTGGACAAGCTAGGATATCAAAACTGTTATGTTTACATTAATTCTGACTATTTGTAGGGATGCACGACGTCCTGAAATATATGCAGATATATAAGTTAGAAAGGAAACTATATTCGTAGTGTCATGGTGATGCTGAATATAAAAACTGGCTCAACATACCCCAACCTCCCCCTATGTGTGGCGCTAGAAGGGGAGCTACTGCACGAGTAGACACGTGTCTGGCTCAAGAGGGTCAGTACATGATCAAACTACCTGTACGGTTCAGAGGTTGTTAAAAACCGAGTTGAATAGCCTGTCATGGCAGTCAGAAACTGCAATGCTAGACTCGGCCACATGGTGGGAGTAGAGACTTACAATACAGGCACTTTTTTGGCTGGAGTGGGAGGCGCAGTTCTCAGACTAAAACAAAGCAGCGTTGATGCTCACTGCTGCTCTTCTCTGCGGTCTCTCCTGCTTTTATGGGCACACTAAAATACAGTCTCCCCATTGGAATCAATGTTAATACATTGAGATATTTGATTTGACATAGGCTAATATACACAAGGCAAGTTAACCAAAATTAGGCTACCTGTAAATTTGGTATGAAATGACAACATCCGGTGATACCTGAGCGATAGGTATGTAGGTACAGCAATATGAGAAATAAAGTGAGACTCCCTTCAATGTGGACATCTGAGTGTGGCGATCCTGAACTGCCAGGAAATTGACTGTTTAAGGGAAAGGACGAGGGAGTTCTTTAGCTTAGGCTACTCTGGACATGGCGCAGTCTGGAAGTCCCTTATCTCACTCAGTCCCCATTAGCTCATTACACTGAGGTAAATCTGTCCAACATGGTGTTGCTTTTACAGAGTGATTATTCCTCGACTGTGTTTCTCCTATAGCCTCTCAGACGAGGAGGGGGATGTTTCGAGTCTTCATTCCTCATCTCAAAAAATAACGGATATATTCTTGTAAACAGTGTTTACTCTCTTCGTTATTGCCATGTCATTACATGCAGGTCCATAATTGTGCTGTTTGCAGCTATTGGAACTGAGTTTCTATACTATGAATCTACAGGAAGGGGATGTTGGAGAAGGGGACTCTTGTAAAACAAAACAAAAATCCCCAAGGATCTGTGTTTCTGGTTTGAAGACCAGAAGGTGGAGTTGTTCATTCTGTGCTGGTTAGAGTGAGAGTGTTGCCTCAGTCCTCTGGCGTGATCATCCAGTCCACAAGCTGCCGTGTGAATGACCCCGCCTCTGCTCTAAGCTGCTCCGGGGTTGACTGCCCTGATTCAGTCTAGACAAGGGAGATGAGCCTCTGCTAATGCAGATCAGCATCACACATTGTCGTGTGTGTGTGTCTGTGTGGGCCTGCATGCTCAAATATGTGCGCATGGGTGTGTATATTTATATACCTTCATATGAGGCGGTGAAAGATTGAGACAGAAATCTAGTGATATGTTTGAAGGTCATGTCTGCTGTAACAGCAGTAGGCCTACGTAGCAAGAATATAACCACGACCGTTAACCTTATGTGTACTTTCCTTCCCTTACATGCTAAAAAAAACCCATCTGAAAGCTCCTTTTAGATCTCAAGACCTGACCGATAGAAACAGGGCCCCTTTCCCTCAGTTTAGGGAAGCTGCTGCTCACTAGCTAGTTCTCACAACCTAGAACCGGACAAACACCCTGAAGAACCATCACAGAATGATTGTGCCATCATAATTCTTGTGTTTTATACTGTTCAAGCCTTGATTAATGTTTCAGACCCGTAGGCTTCGTAGGGACACTGAATTACATCTCCATAAACCCATCCTTTACCTAGCCTGCCTGTTGAAATGAAGCTTTAGACCTTTAAGAAATCTATCCCATAAGACCTATAGATGCAAATTAAAATGTCCTCTTAAAGAGACCCCCACTCTCCTACGTGGAAGAGACTGTGAAGCAGACTCTTCTGCTCACTCTGGCAGTTGGGATGAACCATTGCTTTTTGAAGGGGGAGAAAAGGGTAAAGGCAAATGACAGAGAAATAAGGAAGAGGTCAAAGGTGTCAAGGTGTGCCTCATAATTTCGACTTTTCCATTGGACGAGACAATCTCTTTCAAACAATGATGAAGTATTTGAAAGCATTACAACTACTACTTGGGACAGCTCAGATTACCACCGTATGACAACCAAGTCATTTAAAGGATGGCTAGCCATAAAACTAGTCACCTTTCTGCCAGGACCAGTGTTTACTTGGACAGAAGCCAATGAAAAGTAACCTTTGTACCTAGATAGATGCTTCTTTTCAGGGACTAGGCCACAAAGTAAAGCTTGACTTCTTGGAGACCCATGTTGACACAGCAGTAATTGGACCAGCCCCTGGTCGAGTCTCTGCATGTAAAATGTGATGTTAAAAAAAACAAAACTATTTAGAATTTAGTGTGTGCTGTATCATAATTTCAAAGGCTAATCTTGTGTTAATGTTCCCTTTGACTTAAAAGGCAACGCATCTATAAGACAAAAAAAGATAAGAAAAACAAGTCACAAAATAAAAGTCCAGTTTATTGTCAAACAACAAACTTCACACATACATCAAAACAGGCCGCCATAAAAGAAAAATTGCCGACAAAACAAAAACCTTTTCTTTGGCCACGCCCTCCAATACAAAAAAACAACTTGTTATGGTACAACTGAAGTACATACATAAAATTTACTGGAATGCTCCGAGTTCAACGGTTTGAGATTTATACATGTTTTTTTAATCTTCTTCAGTTGAGATATCGTAACGTGGTCAACCAAGTAAAATCTTTCATAAAGAAGCACCGATTTGGTCACAGGAGGTCACTAACAACAGACTGATCCCCTAACAATATGTACAAAAATATAAAATGTAAATAAAAATACAAACAAATTCTCATTTTATGTATTTCATTGAGAATGTAGAGCCTTGATTTGCATTGCTGTGGTGGAGGTTTCCTTTCTAAATGTACAGTTGGGGTTGTGTGTGTGGACGTGGATGTTGAACTCTACTTGCTAATGACCATGTTATATTTTTTTTGGAGTCCTCCAGTATCTCCACCTCCAACATAAAGGTCAAAGGTGAAGAATCAGGAAGTGTTCAGCAGGATGGGAAAATGCATCAATCATCATCGTCAGTTTTCTGCTTCTTGGTTTCAACATCATCCTATAGAAATTGGAAGGGGGGGTGTTACATTTATTACAACTCCTGTAGGAGACATCCAAAAAAGTAATACAATACAATGATTGTGTCCTCACCTCATCATCGTCATCATCCTCATCATCATCATCAGCTGCCCGTTTTTTGCCTCCCACAAGCTCATCATCTTCATCATCATCGTCATCACCTGAAAACCGACATACGATTCCCCATGAGCTCAACTCCAAACCCTGTTTATTCACCTACTTCACATTCATAACATCTGTAACGTTTTTTGGCTACTGCCACATGATATGCAACACCACGCTCATAGCGTCAAGACAAATGTTCTAAGCACCTTCTGCATCTTCCTCCTCCTCTTCCTCCTCCACTTCATCCTCCTCCTCGTCTATCTCGGGTTCACCGTTCTCCTCATTCTCCTGTGGGAAAAAAAAACAAGAGTCAACTCTTCAAACAGCTACTGCATTCAAAATATTCCGGAAAATATTCCAGGCAGCTATTTACACAACTATTAATTCAAATTAGAATTGGAAGCCCTCGAATTATTGGTGAGTTCATGAGTATTGAGGTCTTCTCTTGGGAGAGTTCAAGGATGCTAGAAATATGAGATCCAAATGAAGATGCAGTCGCACATGGTAATGTGAAATGAGGGACCTTACCTTGCCATTGGTGGATACATCTTTGCCGTTCTCCTTCTCGTCAAGGACTTTCTTCTCCTTGAGATCCTGGGAGACAAAGGGACAAATATATTACAGTTGGCCTACTATTCAAACAAAAGTGAAAAGTTTAAAGCTTTACAGATATCTAACACAATAGGGTCAGTGCGATTGGTAATTGTCTTTATGTGGGTCAAAAAGTTAAAAAAAAGAAAAAAGATTAATGATATAATTTACGTGCCCCTTACATCTAAACGCCTTCTAGTCACAGCCATCATGTAGGTTGCTGCAGAGGTTTCAATGACCGTCAATGCTACCTCTCTGACTCCCCCCACTTTTACACTTCTGTGTTGTAATCTGATACTTTGATGTTTGTTTGGTTAGGCTTCTTTGGATGTTGTAGTTCGGCAGGTTTCGTCAGCAGCATATGTCACGTTAGACACGCCCGGGGGGAACACTACAATACCCAGGGTGCAAAGCTCAGTTTAAATACAAGCGTAGGTCATAAGAGAGCGAAATTAGCAAATTCACTAGGAGGTTAGGACAATAGAAAACTACACATGGCTCGGGACGCTGAGCCCATAGGCTGCCCTCACACCGAGATCCGTTGGAGACCTTTGGTACAACACATCAAATAGAGCCTTCTTTCAAAGCTCATGTTTGAAGCCCTTAGATTGTGACTTTCTCTTATACGCTGCATCACCATTTATAGAGTAACCTAGAATGAAACTTGCTCATCGGTTTCCTTGTTTGGCTGACTGATTAATAATGCAGCAGAAACAAATGCATAGATATGATAGTTTTATTGATTCGTTTACATAATCCTTTAGCCCTTAAGCCGTTTTATCAACATCTCAGCACCGCCTCCACGCTAGCCTATTAATAAGCTTTAAACGAAAACACTTGCTAAGAAGCGCCTTAAGCATTATGACTCAAGCTCGTGGCATTTATTGTTGTGCGTAAATGTTGGTTCACCTTTAGTCGGTGGCCGAACGAGCGAGAGGGGGAAAGGCTACATGTTCAGTCGATAAGGACATGAATAAAGACATGAATAAAGACATGAATAAAGACCCTTTGTGCCCGACAAGACCGAGGGGTCGACTTCTGAAGCCGCAGGAAACAAATTCCGTTCGAAAACAATCACACCTTCTCCAGTTTACCTCGAAAATGAATGCGAGGGGTGAAGTAGGCACCTAGGCAAGACCAACAACCACAAGCTTTTCCCCCCCTGTGGCATAGCGTAGCCTATGCTATGAAATAACTTATTATGGGACCGGTGGCACGGTCACTATGCATTGTAGGCTCTCTAAGAAGAGAGATTGTGAGCAGAGGGACCGCTGCCTGCTCAACGCTGCTTCAGTCCTGCGCTCGGAGTTGCGACTTCATCCTGCGTGATTCCCACAAACCAGGCGTTTGAATCTTACATTTTTCTTATATCCTAATTTATTGGTGAAAATTGACAAAATGACTGGCGATTGTAGCCTACTAATTGTGATAATAGCTGATAATCTATAGGCTACTTGACCTGCATCGGTTTTAAGACGCACAATGGTCAACATAGACCGTGTTAAGGCTTCACGTCCATTCAAACAAGGTTGCTTTCGAACAGCCGGTGAACTTCGTGTCGTCACACCCATCAAAGCGGACTCAAAACTACATGTTCTCAGCTCAGTAACTCCCAGTCAAAGTAGGATGCCATATTCGCCTCTATCCAATCTTAAGCATGACGGTCATTTTAAACTCCATTAAGATTAAGCATAGCACAGGCTACGATGGCTGACAAAATGACCTGCATGTTCCACCTGAAACATACACGAATGTAGACTAATGAAGTAGACTACATAGCTGAAGTTAGTCGAATCCACAGCTATAACATAATTAATAAGTTCAAAGAGGAACCGACACGCTCGTATAAACAATGAACCCGCGCAGACTGACAGGCAACGGACAATAAGAGGCAACGCTTTGGCTTTCCACCGAGCGGGCGAGACCTTTCCTAATACTATCGTTTTCCATCACCAGCTTCCATAAATATGTAAATACAGCCAATCCACTCTGAGCGGGTTAGATGAGTCCAAGCCCTTGAATAAGCAACATCGCCCGCGAGTTTGAATGAGCGCGAATCGACGGGGGGAAATCTAGGTTACAAGTCTGATAAATATCAAATTGAACAGACGCAATGAGGACATGGTGGAAATTCCTTACCTTAGCAGAGATATCCGAGCCAGAATCAACTTTTGTATCTGCCATTATGTGTATTCAATAAAATAATGGACGGGTGAAAAATAAGAGCAGTTTAAGGTTAAATCCGTTGTGGTATAAGGCTCAACCACTATAATATTGTGCCAGAAGCCAATTCTAGCATCAGCAGGGGCTTTAATATAGGCTTGTGGGCGGTATAAAGAAGGCGGGCAGAGGCACGTGATTGGTCAATGGCTCATAGAGGTGTGCGTCTCGCGCATTGGAGTGGAACAATGGATAGTATTTCTAAACCCACAGGACACGCCTCCTCTGTGCAGGACACGCCCCCTCTGTGCGTCTGCTGCTGGAGGGAATATTAATTGCATGCAATGGATAGTTGGATTAGACCAACTAAACAGCTGTTTACAGGGAGACATTCGTCTAACTTGTTAATCGACGAAGGCTTTACGTCGTTTTAAAAGATGGAATAAATAAAAAATGAAATGCTTGAATGTTCGGTGATTTCTGCCTGACTAGGCTACTTGACTGCGTCAGTAGCCTTTACCATAAACTAGCCTACATTCAGATGTGATTGTGATATTGTCGAGCTAAACACGACAAAGGTATTGCGTTGCACAACCGTATAGGCGGTTACAATATGTGGGCAATATGCATCAGTTCAGCTTGGTCTACCGAGCCGGTGGTCGTCAGACATGCTGGCCCCGCCCCTTTCTCAGCGAGGTTTGAAAATCCCTCGTTTGTCTCCAACAGCGCTCAGCAGCGCGCGCGCCTCGCATTCGTGATATCAATACGCGCGTCAAGGTCGCCTCAAAATTGCAGTGCATCAATCCTATATGTGATTATCATACAAGGAATAAATATGATGCAATAAACGGTATAAATATCTGTCGATGTATCTAGACAAAAGGCTGTTTGCTTTCATGCCCGTGTCATGGCGATGTGCATCGTGACAAAAAAAAGCAGTGCCGGACTGACATGCGATAAGCAAGTGCGAAAACAGCAAGGTGTCACGTATATTCTTTTCAAACAGAAGGGCAAACACGCATTATTCTTACCCAGTATAGAACATTGTGAATACAAGCCGGATGAGTGGCGAATAAAGCGGTAAAATGCCGACATTGTGCGCTCGTATGGGGGAGGGGAGGGGACGGGACCAGACGTGGCTCTACAAGTAACCCACATTCGCATTTTACTTTGATGACGCATTCGCTGGCAGCAAAGACGTTTGATTGGTGGAATAAATAGAGTTGACGCTGCGTTGACGCCATGTGCGCAACGATTGGCTCCCGTGGACGTCAATCAAAACAGGAGGCTCCAAATGGTTGCCGATAAGAATGGGTAGAGGATCTGGATCATGGATTTGTTTACACGATGCAGCCACAGTAGAGTCGCTGTTGTGTTAAACATTTTCTTAAGAAAACTAGCCCATTTTTCCACGCACAACATCCTGATTATAAATTAGAAGGCCGCAAAGTAAATTAGAGATTATTTTTTGCCAGAGGCACACAGGCCATGAATTTAATTCCCTTGTCCAAATGTGCGGCCACCTAAATGACCCCATACAGCTGAAGGAACCCGAAGGGTGATTCAATTTGAGAAACAGATCTGGTTAGAGGCGAACACCATCCATTATATCAGGTTGTTTGAGCAGGATGAACACACTATGTTGCAATAGGCTACCGGTAGTTTAGAAGGACCAGCCTACATCGTTACCACCATTGACCGTGATCATTGTTAGTTAAGTTCTCAAATGAAAGCCATGGTGAAACAAGCGGTCTCTCGGCACTCTGATGGTTTTTGGAGCGTAAGCATGCAGGTTTAGGCAGCATCTCAGTACTACACTCAGAAGACAACAGTCCCAGGGGCCTACCGTCCTAATCTTAGCTGGGCTGTGAACTTGACAGGTGAAAGGACATTAATCTTCACCTGTGGGAGGGGAGAGCTGCAGGCAAGGTAGATTAGTTCTCATGGGGTAGGTATTTGTTATAGTAAGTCAGACTCGGCTATTTTAAAAGAAAGAACGATAAAAGTCGCTTTAAATTAATGCCCACATAATTGTCCATAAGAAAAGCTGCGCCCGTAGGCCTAGACTGTGTACAGGAGTGTGACTGTGTAGAGGAGTGGGTCGCATTTCCAGAATTCTCGTCGCCGTTTATCTCCGCGAGGGATTCAAGTGTTCACGCCGCTGGTGGGAGTTGTGGGTAGAGTAGTAGGTTCGGGGTAGAGTAGTAGGTTCTGGGTAGAGTAGTAGGTTCTGGGTAGAGTAGTAGGTTCTGGGTAGAGTAGTAGGTTCAGGGTAGAGTAGTAGGTTCTGGGTAGAGTAGTAGGTTCTGGGTAGAGTAGTAGGTTCAGGGTAGAGTAGTAGGTTCTGGGTAGAGTAGTAGGTTCTGGGTAGAGTAGTAGGTTCGGGGTAGAGTAGTAGGTTCTGGGTAGAGTAGTAGGTTCTGGGTAGAGTAGTAGGTTCGGGGTAGAGTAGTAGGTTCTGGGTAGAGTAGTAGGTTCTGGGTAGAGTAGTAGGTTCAGGGTAGAGTAGTAGGTTCAGGGTAGAGTAGTAGGTTCTGGGTAGAGTAGTAGGTTCTGGGTAGAGTAGTAGGTTCAGGGTAGAGTAGTAGGTTCGGGGTAGAGTAGTAGGTTCGGGGTAGAGTAGTAGGTTCTGGGTAGAGTAGTAGGTTCAGGGTAGAGTAGTAGGTTCAGGGTAGAGTAGTAGGTTCTGGGTAGAGTAGTAGGTTCAGGGTAGAGTAGTAGGTTCAGGGTAGAGTAGTAGGTTCTGGGTAGAGTAGTAGGTTCTGGGTAGAGTAGTAGGTTCAGGGTAGAGTAGTAGGTTCTGGGTAGAGTAGTAGGTTCTGGGTAGAGTAGTAGGTTCTGGGTAGAGTAGTTGGTTCTGGGTAGAGTAGTAGGTTCGGGTAGAGTAGTAGGTTCTGGGTAGAGTAGTAGGTTCTGGGTAGAGTAGTAGGTTCAGGGTAGAGTAGTAGGTTCAGGGTAGAGTAGTAGGTTCAGGGTAGAGTAGTAGGTTCTGGGTGGAGTAGTAGGTTCTGGGTAGAGTAGTTGGTTCTGGGTAGAGTAGTAGGTTCTGGGTAGAGTAGTTGGTTCTGGGTAGAGTAGTAGGTTCTGGGTAGAGTAGTAGGTTCAGGGTAGAGTAGTAGGTTCTGGGTAGAGTAGTAGGTTCTGGGTAGAGTAGTAGGTTCGGGGTAGAGTAGTAGGTTCTGGGTAGAGTAGTAGGTTCTGGGTAGAGTAGTAGGCCTGTGTGAACCTGTCTGGGCCTTGTTGACGGACGGCGGAGCAGTATTCAGAGCATCACTAATATCTGCGTGCACTTCCACCAGAGATTAGCCTAAAGCACACCTGAACAAAAACAGACTCATGATATCATCTGTCTGACATTGTTGTTCGGGTGCACGGGTTGGACCGCTGGGGCGTCATATGCTCGCCCTCTAGTGCGACATTGTGAGAATAGCAGCCACTGGGTTTGGACAGGACCCCCCCCCCCCCCATTGCAAAGCTACAGCAGGAGTGGGGCAAAGTCTACCATGATGCCAAACAACTCATTGTCATTTCATACAGTAGATTAGCCTATACCGTATGAAACACTTCAATTAACACACACACAAATAGCAAATTTGCACAGGGCTGTCTCTAAAATTTGGGCAAATTATGGATTATTAATGAAATGCAACAACAGGCATATACACATGCAGGCTACATGAGGAAATGAAATATATGACATGAAAACCTCTAAATTAATGTTAGTTAATGAAGGAGGGACTGGTGAATGTTATCATGGACGTCATTAGGCTACTGTTGTCATGAATAAGATAAAAGGGACGATTACCTGGGGCTTAAATCACGTGTGTGTGTGTGTCTGTGTGTGTGTGTGTGTGCATGTTGTTCCTCCTGCTCAGCAAGAGGAACCAGAGACTGGTAGGAGGGAAGGTTAGTCTGACCTCAACTTCCTCTTGCAACTGTTTCATGTTAGAAGGAAGCCCCACTCTCTGGGTGTTTTCAGAATTCAAACCCTACTCGTAGGCCAAGCACACTATTTGGTTTTCCAATAAAGAAGTTCATAGAAGAAGAAAAAAAAACCCTGTGCTATACCCCTCCAAAGGCCATTGAAATATAGGGAGGGGAACTCACTTGTCATAAAACCTTGTGCAGATTGACAGGTCATTTGATTTTTGTGTCCTGGTCTCCTGTGGCTTGTTTACAGTTGAGTCGGCTTCATTTCACCATCTTCAGCGCTCACTCAGTCTCTGTCTGCAGCGAGCTGCTCTCCCTCTCTCATTCTCTCTCTTTCCCCTCGTTCTCTCTCTCATTCTCTCTCTTTCCCCTCGTTCTCTCTCGTTCTCTCTTTCCCCTCGTTCTCTCTCTCATTCTCTTTCCCCTCGTTCTCTCTCTCGTTCTCTCTTTCCCCTCGTTCTCTCTTTCTTCCTCGTTCTCTCTTTCTTCCTCGTTCTCTCTCATTCTCTCTCTCGTTCTCTCTTTCTCCCTCATTCTCTCTCTCGTTCTCTCTCTTTCTCCCTCATTCTCTCTCTCGTTCTCTCTCTCGTTCTCTCTCTTTCCCCTCGTTCTCTCTCTCATTCTCTCCCTCCTTCTCTCTCCATCCTTCTCTCCCACTCCTCAGCCTGACTGGTTTCTCTCTCATATCTGTTCTCATCCACTTGCTCTGACTCACGCTACTTTCAGATCGCTTCATCATCTTATCTCCCTCCCTCCCTCCCTCCCTCTCTCTCTCAACCTCACACACACACACACACACACACTCTCCCTCTCCCTGTCTCACTTGTCTGTCTCCTCTCTCTCTCTTTCTCCGTCTCTCACTTGTCTGTCTCCTCTCTCTCTCTCTCTCTCTCTCTCCGTCTCTCACTTGTCCGTCTCCTCCTCTCTCTCTTTATCTTGTGATCTAATCTCCTCCCTTCCTCAGCCTCCCTCTCCACCTCCCTGTCCCTGTCGATGGCCTTGGCAAGGACGCCTGATATACCACCTTACATAGGCTGGATGGAGTTTGCAGACAGAGGTGGTGTTGGGGGGGGGAGGGGGGGGGGGAGACAGGTGGTGTTGGGGAGGGGAGACAGAGGTGGTGTTGGGGGGGGGAGACAGGTGGTGTTGGGGGGGAGGGGGGGGGTCAGGGAGACAGAGGTGGTGTTGGGGGGGGAGAGGGGGGGGGAGGGGAGACAGAGGTGGTGTTGGGGGGGGCGGAGACAGAGGTGGTGTTGGGGGGGGGCGGAGACAGAGGTGGTGTTGGGGGGGGGAGGGGGGGGGTCAGGGAGACAGAGGTGGTGTTGGGTGTGGAGGGGGGGGGGGCGGTCAGGGAGACAGAGGTGGTGTTGGGGGGGGGAGACAGAGGTGGTGTTGGGTGTGGAGGGGGGGGGGGGTCAGGGAGACAGAGGTGGTGTTGGGGGGGTCAGGGAGACAGAGGTGGTGTTGGGGGGGTCAGGGAGACAGAGGTGGTGTTGGGGGGGAGAAAGAGGTGGTGTTGGGGGGGGAGAAGGGGTCAGGGAGACAGAGGTGGTGTTGGGGGGGGGGGGGGGGGGTAGTTGGACAGTAGAGGGGATTAGCAGGCTGGAGAAAGAGAGGTTTTAACCAGGTGAGAGCACAAGGGATACAGGGAAGGAGAAAGAGAAGATGAAGTCAAGAGGTGTAACAGAGACTAAGGGCCAGTTAGGGGTGACATACTGACCTTTAAATACCAGGTTGGTGTGGGTGTGTGCAGGCTTGCGCTTCTGCCTCTCACATGGAACTTCAAGGCAGCCCTTTGAGAAGGCAGCCATGCGAGCGTTTATGAGGCCTTACCCCAAGGCTCAGTGTTTAGCGCTGGAATGATGTCTGAGGAACAAGCCGAGACAGCGGGGTTTGGGAGGGAGATAAGGCGCAAATCACATCCTCATCCTTAAAGAGACGGGTAATCCAGTTAAACATATACGTTACACCCCTTCTCTTCAAAAACACATTCTCCAGGGGATGAGTTTCTCTAAGATAATGAGTTTTTCACATATGGAAGAGGGTGTATGGAAAACTGGAAAACCAACCCCATGCCTTTTGTGTAGGTGGGTGCAACTGCATGAACAATGCTGTGGTGAGAGTTTGGGTTCAGGTAGGTTTATTTGTCATGTGTACCCAACACATAGTGATGGGTACTATGTAGCCTACAGTGCCCCCCCCCCCCCCCACAAAGACAGTCAATGATCATAATAAAAATCAAACAATAAAAATACAATTAAAAATAAGAATACAAATGCAAAGAGCCTGGGTCTGTTGGGGTCACAGATCAGGGTGATACTGGTATGTAGCAGATATCAGTTTATTATGTGTGTATCTGGTGTGTGTGAATCATAAGCATTGGTTTGAAAGGTGTTTGTGGAAAACAAATGCGTTTCAGTGTTGAGGATATGAGACCGTAACCCTGTGCTATTTCTGAACACGTGGGGAAGCCCCAACACTACAGACCCCACCCCCTCTGAACCCAGACCCAACACTACAGACCCCGCCCCCCAGACCCAACACTACAGACCCCGCCCCCTCTGAACCCAGACCCAACACTACAGACCCCACCCCCTCTGAACCCAGACCCAACACTACAGACCCCGCCCCCTCTGAACCCAGACCCAACACTACAGACCCCGACCCCCAGACCCAACACTACAGACCCCGCCCCCTCTGAACCCAGACCCAACACTACAGACCCCGCCCCCTCTGAACCCAGACCCAACACTACAGACCCCGCCCCCTCTGAACCCAGACCCAACACTACAGACCCCGCCCCCTCTGAACCCAGACCCAACACTACAGACCCCGCCCCCTCTGAACCCAGACCCAACACTACAGACCCCGCCCCCTCTGAACCCCGCCCCCTCTGAACCCAGACCCAACACTACAGACCCCGCCCCCTCCGAACCCAGACCCAACACTACAGACCCCGCCCCCTCTGAACCCCGCCACCTCTGAACCCAGACCCAACACTACAGACCCCGCCCCCTCTGAACCCAGACCCAACACTACAGACCCCGCCCCCTCTGAACCCAGACCCAACACTACAGACCCCACCCCCTCTGAACCCAGACCCAACACTACAGACCCCGCCCCCTCTGAACCCAGACCCAACACTAGACCCCACCCCCTCTGAACCCACCCCCATTCGAAACACCATTAATCCAGGGCCTGTCTTTGTGCATTTTACCTGAAAACAAACTCTCTTGTCAGACTCCCAGGACTCCCCAGTAGCCGTTGTAATTGGTTATCATTATTGCTAACAATAGGTGTGTGACTCCAGCCCCGGCTTGTGGGGCAGAGCTTTTGTCCCTCATGGATCATCGTGTTGAGCTGCTCTGCTCAGACGCCCCTGGGCGGTTTCCTTGCCTTCTCACACCCACTAGGGAGACGCATTTCACAACCACCAAACTCAAAGCAATAAGCACTATAGGCAGACATTAGCCTGAGATTGTATGTGAAGATTTTAAACTCTGTTGGGTGAAATATGGAAATACAGAATTTAGAATTCAAGAGTGCGTTTTAATTTGCCATAGTTACCGTATGAGAATGAAAAGAGTGAAACTATCAGATTGCGTTTTTACATGGAGAGCTCCAGAGAACCCTCTGGTGGAAGTATCAAATATCTACATTTAAGTGTGCTTTTTCAAATGTAATGTGTCATTAGGGATTCTAGGTGGCGCTATAGTGCTGGTCAAATGTAGGGGACCTACAGACCCAGGTTATGAACAGTAGTATGAAGGCTATAGAAGTGGTCCTCTTCCCATCCTACTCCCCGTTGTCATGTGCACGTTACCAAAACACCGGTTTATGCAGTGAAGTTAGTTGCTTTGGGAATGTGTATCTCTATCTCTCTCTCTCTGTCTTTGTGTGTGTGTGTGTGTGTGTGTTTTGACTGACCTGGCTTCATGCATGTACTTTCACTTATCTCCTATACTATATCTATATATACTACACTATATCTCCTATACTATATCTATATATACTACACTATATCTCCATACATTTATCAATTACATTAACTCTGTGTGTCCTTTACAGATCAGATAATATATACCAACTGGTTCCACAACCCCAATTCACCACATACTGGCACAGTGATGGTCATGCTTCAGTAAGTACACTTAAATAGCCTGATCATATGTAAAACCTGACAAAATCAACTTAACTTAATCCAGGAGAACTCCTATAATCCACTTCCAGGCTTGTGAATCTTATGTGGTATTAGGGTCACGCTGCTCACACGTGCTGAGTGACATGTTCACCTGCAGACGAGCGCTGAGGTAAGTGTGTTGTTTTAGGGCGGGAGATCGTCTGCTTCAGCAGGAGGGTTCTTGAATGAGGACACGTTCAACAGGAAGGGGGGGGGGGGGTGACACTTAACCTTTTTACTTCAAGGAACAGGGTAACAATAGGATAAAACATCTTTGTTTAACTACTCCAAAGCACCGAAACAGGAAAAAAGTGGGGGGAAAGTTAAAGTTCCACTATTAGATTAATATCTGGATAAAAGTAAAAGTATATTCCTTTTTCCAAATGTTGATTGGTAATTACTCAATACATAATCTGATAACAGCCTAGTCTAGAGAGTGGGTTCCAGACAGGCAGCTCCTGGATAATATCCAGACCGTTTATTGGTGAAACTCCCCTCCATTCCTAAGGAGACCCCTGCTGAGTTCCTTACCCCTGCTGAGTTCTTAACCCCCGCGACATTCTGCTTAATTGCATCCCCCAGTCCTCCCCTATCTGTCCCTCTCTCTTCTCATCTGAGACCCCCCCAAAAAACATCTCCCCCCAGTAACCCCTGCTCCCATGGGCTGACATGCAACACATAGCACAACAGCTCCAGGTCTGATAGTGTTAATTTCCAGGACTAGGAGTACAATGTCATTTTTGTTATTTAACCAAGATTAAGCCGAATCAACCTGTGGATTGGTGTTCAGGTTCTAGGGAGATTGTGAGAGCATCACCGAGCTCATAGTTGTCTGAGTGGGTAGCTGGATGTGAGTTTGTATGTGAATCAACTCCTAGCTCACGGGTTGATTCACACGGAATGTAGCCAAAGAGCGTGAGTTAATGTGTGGTCACATGACTGCTCATCTGCATGAGTGACTGCACCAGTCCAAAAATCTGTTTTGTGCCTCGTTGGAAGAGAAGGCTCAACTTTGGAGCATTGTCTATTGATTTTACTCTTCTTCCACTCACTTTATAATCTCCTTATTGTATCTAATGTTATTTCATGAAAAAATGACAAAAGTGGCATGTCCAATATTCACATCTCTTTAAAAAAAACGCGATAATGCTTTTTATATGGCTATGCTACAAAAAACATGATTGTAATGATGAGGTGATTATGGAAATGTACTTGAGACTGTAGTCCACTGGGACTGACGTGCGTACTAAGCCAGCTGCTGCCCTTTTGACCTACACTCATGGCAGATGTCACAAGGTCAAATGGTGGCTTACGGGTGGAATCAGTAACGTCTTTGACCTTTGACCTTCCAGCCTGGCTTGGCCGTCTCTGATCACGTGAGCTCACATTCTGTTTCCCTCCGCAAGTCAGTCCGGTCACGCTTCGTTCCACGTAGTTACACAGACGTTTGCTGGGCCAATCACAACTGTTTACCTGATACGGGCCAATCACAACCATTTATCTGATACGGGGCGTTTTTGATACAATGACTGTACCAATTTAATATGATGATACGACGACTAAGCCACGTTTCATTGCTCTGATTGGTTCTAGGTCTATCCGGGCGTTTTAGTGTGCACCCGTAACGCCCCTCGGAAATAGAAAATAAACTCAGCAGCTCCAGAACCTTCGCTTTTTGGGGTGAATTGAGTCTGGTGAAGCCAGGCTAATGACCCCCCCCCCAACACACACACACACGCACACACACATACATTTAGTTAAGCCTATCTAGCCACACATGCGATTTCTTTCTCACTTAATTACTTATACACACACACATTGATAGCCAGCAAGCCAGACAGATGCCCCCCCCTCCCCCCCATACACACACACACACACACACACACACACTGATAGTCAGCAAGCCAGACAGATGCCCCCCCCTTCCCCCCCATACACACACACACACACACACACACTGATAGTCAGCAAGCCAGACAGATGCCGGCCCCCACCTCCCCCCCCCACACACACACACACACACGCACATATCCTCAAGTACCCAGTCAAGCAAAGCAGATGTCTCTCTCACGACCTGGCTCATTACGCGTGTTTAATTATTGATCTCTACAGCTTGTTTCCACCAACTAGATTAACCTGACTCAGGTCCCTAGAACAATACACGGTTCCGTCTGATAATGGAATAACATCATGAAACTGCATTTTAATCCGCATCGATGCCTCTGTGTCATGTAGATATATAGACAGTTCACTATGGTGCTGCACTGACATACTAATCTTATTGAGGAAGGAATGAATTAGGTCGTTCTAATGAAGTTCAAGCTCACTCATGTTCGTTTCTTTCTGTCATAGATATTCCCAATGAGTGGCTAGAGTTACAGCACGCCAGCGACATACAATACAAGCCACGCTGATGATGGCTTAAGGCCAAAACGCGTCTGTTTGCCCATTAAACTTTAAAGGCTATACTGTCTATCTTGTGAGTACTGGTTCTTATTTGGCCAAGTTTCATCACTCCGGCGTCACAATCATCAGGTCACATACAATACAAGACTATATTTGACTTGCCAGCAGTTTTCACAAAGTCCACCTTCCACCTATCCGGACCAACATGTACAATACCGTAATGGCTTAAGTAGTCACATTTGATTATATGTCTTTGGGGTGACGTGTCTGTGTGACGAATACAGAACATGACCTCATACAAGGCCTCGTGCCTCAGAGCCAGCCGTCTTCCCTCAGCTGACTGCTTGACCTGCTGTTGTGAATACTTTAGCTCCATCTTGTGGCAGGATATGGTAAAGCATGGATTCAAAAGCAATTATCCTACAGTACACCATGAAATTCAAAGTTTTCATGGAGGGTCTTGATAATGTGGATGATGTGCGCTATTCTATGAATGAACTGACAGGCTCCTACTTGAGTCAAATGCATATAACATTTCTCAAGTTCTTAGAGTTAAGACCGAAAATTACTGAGCCACAATATCATAAATGTAACACGTTTTCACCAATTAAACCTTGCCAGGCCAGTAACCATTTGAAATAAAGAATGAGATCTGAAATTAGGTGAGTTGAACTATTGGACTAAGAAGGGTCCATCATTATTCATATATCATCTTTATAACAATTGAAAAACGAGAGAGAAAATCACCTTTTATGAGACGGTATGGATTTTTGCATTCCTGTACGGTACGGTATCTACAGTTCAAGGTATACGGCATTTCACCTCCCCAACACATAAAAAAATAAGTAGACTATTTTACTTTGAAGGAACTACACATGATGGAACATACACACTATTGTAATTAAGCTCAGTTTATTAATAGCAAGCTTATATTAAATTACAAAATTAACTGTTGCAAGCAACTTGAAATGTGAAGTTTCAGCAGCGCATTATTGTGTAATACCGTAAACGTAAAACCGTAAACACAGGGAATGTCACGGTTCTAATACCGTGGACATTTTATACCGCGGTTCACGGTTTTACGGTATAACGTCTCATCCCTACTGCTGTGATGGACTAATTCACGTGGCATGATGCTTTGCACTGTCGCCTCACAGCGAGATGGTCCTGGGTTCGGTTCCCGTCTGGGATGCTATGGCCACAGGGGGCACGTTCTCCCCAGGGCTGTCGTGCTCAGGTGGGGCATCTCCCGGGCCTTGTGAGAAGTTTGCATGTTCTCCATGTTCACAATAGTTTCCTCCACAAAGGAGACCCCAGTACAAAAACATGCAGATGCAGAAGAAGAGATCGGCCTCTGTCCTTCCCTGACCAGGACGGACGAGAGCACGTGGGCTTGGTCCCTGCGCGCTGAAGGCTGCCCACTGCTTCAGCATGGAGACATCACCCCCTACACTCTGTGTGTATGACCATATGATGAATAAACGACCTTCAGGGTCCAGTTTAATCCTAATTAATCTTAATCTAGTGTCTGCTGACATATAGTTCTCATACCACGCGGAGTGAATCACTGCATTTCCTAAAGATAGTTGAGATTCAAATAAAATCTCCCCCAAAATCCTCATCACTGTCATCTCTACTAGGCCCTACCTCGGTTTTAGCCATCTTTTACCGCTGCGACTGACACGTGATTCTGAACATGATGCAGATCAGACATTGTTTCCCAGCCCATTAAACAAGGTGTAAAAGTCAAAACGTTAAATGCCAACCTTTATTTTGTTTGACTCATTTATTAGCAAAAGCAAACAAACTACTGATTTAC
>NC_140257.1:6659437-6674437 GCF_949987555.1 Borostomias antarcticus | reverse complement strand
AGCTGTTCCCCCCCCCCAACAGCCCAAGTAATCACATATTTTGCGGGGAGGTAATAAGCCTCTTATTAACGAAAACGAGACCAAGCGACCGTGACGGAACATCAGTCTGAGCGAGTCCGCTCTCTCCGCGTCCCTCTGGTCTCTCTAACGAGGGTAGCCATTAAACCCCAAGCAGGTTAATTAGCTGAATCCGCTCAGCAAATTAAGGATCCTCTGCTCCAATGACGAGTGGCGCATATTCATCAATGTGCAGAACCCCTTTCCATATCACCGGTTACTGTGTAGGTAGGCTACTTCCCCTATGAATGAAGCTAGAAATTAGTCAGATTTGTGAGGACAGCTCCCTCAGGAAGGAGGAAGCAGGAGATTTCGTGGGAGTTCTGTGTGGACCATCGTGGGGACAACTGCTTTTAAGCCAAACAGCATACATAGCTATTTGTAACACCCCTGAAAAGTTAAGTGTTCACACTATGCCACTAACAACATCACATATCTGTTGAAAAGGCTTGTCAACCAGTGGAGCTTGAAGGGAGGAGAAACGCTCACATCGGTCGCCTAAGGGTGTGCAGTATCGGAGCAGACCAGTCCAAAGTCAAGAAGCCACCTCAGCATCCAGTCTGTTGACAGAATATGACACCGGTTAAACTGTCACCAACTGGGGGCCTCATGGTGTCGATTAGCACCGAGACAGACTCTCTTGTCACCAGTTGATAACGCAGCCTACAGGCAGATCGCAGGCTCCACAACCAAGTCAGGGAAGACGTGACCGAAGGGACCCGTGGGTTTCGGGGGTCTGGAGGAGACATGTGAACCTGAGCTCTCCGTCTCCTCCCACAGGACAAACACACACAAGACCTGGGACTGCACAAAACACACAAGACCTGGGACTGCACAAAACACACAAGACCTGGGACTGCACTGCGCCATGGCAACCAGGAGATCCAGCTCTCTGGGTAACGCCGGCGGAAGATCGCCATGGCGACCAGCCCAGATTGCTGGTCACACTGTGAGGTCAGTGTTTCCATGGAGATGGACTGGATGAACGGTAATCCGTCCTGGTTTATGTGCTGCGGGAAGAGAGGTTGGAAGGGGAGTCGCGTGTGTGTGTGTGTGTGTGTGTGTGAGAGACAGATCTCTGCTGCGTTTGCAACACTAACCTTTACTTACCCTTTCTTTATAGCACATTTGCATTCATGCAGTGTAGATTAACTAGAAACCGCCAAGCGATTAAAAGTTGCTTATCAATTAAAACCACAATAAGGTCAAGTGAAAAAGCTTGCTGGTAACGTTATTTGATATAATCAGCTTCGGGGAAGTGTTGACATATGCAGCAATTTGAACACAGGTTGATGTTTGCAAGGCCAGGCTGTCAGAAGTCACGGCACGGCTCCAGTCATGAGGGGTTTTCTATTTATTTTAGCAGAATAAATCCCCCCCCCCCCTTTTTCCCTCACCTCTCCAGGCCTGGCGTCGTTCAAACGATGCAGTCACCTCTGGTTGGCTGAGGCACGGGGAAGGGGAGGAGAGCAGGAGCCAATCCAGAGCTCCATTCCTCTCCCAACCCCCTTCACCTCATGAATATTCACACAGACCAGCTTCCCCATAATGTCAGAAGAGAAAGAGCGCTTTGCAATTGGACCCTGCTGAGACCAAGTGGAGCTGGAGCTCCCCTGACCCGCCTCCATATTTACCCTCGGTGAAGAGCACTCTCTCTCTCTCTCTGTGGGGAGCACTCTCTCTCTCTCTCCCTCAGTGGGGAGCACTCTCTCTCTCTCTCTCTCTCTCTCAGTGAAGAGCACTCTCTCTCTCTCTCCCTCAGTGAAGAGCACTCTCTCTCTCTCTCTCTCTCTCTCTCTCCCTCGGTGAAGAACACTCTCTCTCTCTCTCTCTCTCTCTCTCTCTCTCTGTGGGGAAACGTGAGCATAAAGCCACAGCGCTTGGTGACGCACAAACAGGAGCGCTGGGAGATCCTCCCCTTCCTTCCTGACTGGCCTTTCATGTCACACTAGTGCTGCAGTATACAAGCTTAGTCCAGCATCACACCTGGATTACACCTGGATTCACACACATCCACATCTCGGCATAAATGTTGACCTCAAATCATGACCTTTCCCCTACTTCATCAGACTATTATGCTTTCAACTCAAGTAATAGAGACATCCAAAAGGGGTCCTGAATACATGCTATGGTTTAGGGCTGTAACATGTTTACTCTAAACTGGAGCTAACCTTCTGTAGAGGCAGTGGGGTAGAAGATTGCCAGCGAACAGCCCCAGAAAATGCTGACCAGACACAAATTGTCATGGGGCCACCAAGACATATGGTTTAGACGCAGTGTGGTTTAGTACGACACTGCAGTGATGACTCACACACTGATGTGCTCCAAATGCAAGTGATATTTATTTTCACTCAAACCTCGTTCAAGTACCTGAGCCAGTGTCAGGATTAACAGGGAACATCTTAACCAGGACCAAAGCCAAGCAGACACATACAAGTGATTTGAAAAACACAACTGTGAAAAAGAGGAAAAAAAGAAGATGAAAAGAAATATTTGAAAAACATTTTCATTAGGCATGTTTAGATACTGTGTAAAGCAGCCATAGCACCTTGTTACACGACATAAATACTGTGCAATTCAAAGGCCTTAGTTGGACTGGACGTGAACTGGCGGGTGCTATGTAAGGAACGTTCTTTGTTATGGAACAAGTTAAATCTGGGACGAAGAAGCGGAAACAACAAAACGCTTATGTCAGGTGTTACAAAACGCAAAAGTAGGTTATTGTATGTATCAAGCTCCTCTGCTTATAGCAAAGAAATACAAGTGGACCCAGATGGTCTGTTCTCTGAGAACATGTCATCGCAACTTAGTTTACTGATTCACAGGCAGGCGGGTGATGATGACAACAGCGAGAAGAAAACACGGGGTCCCTTCCTCTGTGTGTGGATTTAGTGTCCTTATGAAGCTTTGTTTAAACTCAGCCTGAGTGAGGCACTGTGATAAGGACACAGAAACAATATACCTCGGTTATTAAGTGGTCCATCATGCTGGTCTGTATAGACCTTGCTTTACTCAGGTTTTCCTGTCAAACATTTCTGTTGATCATGTAAAAATCGTGTAAACTCTAATGTGAGGTAAACGGGACGATGTTTTGTTACAGGATCCCACGCGTCCGTTAAATACATGAATCAGGCCGTTATTCGCTGGACGGTGGGTTAGTGACTGTTCTGGAACCCAGGAACCCAGGGCTCTCCTGGGAACCATTGAGGAGGATGGAACGTGACCTGTAGACATGGTGACCTGTAAACCTGTAGACATGGTGACCTGTTGACCTGTAGACATGGTGACCTGTAGACACAGCTCAAACTTGACAGACGGAATGCAGACTTTCTTCAGAGGAACCTCCTCCTCACTTCGGCAGCGTCAAACTGAAACAGGAAGAAATGAAGTGTTTGAGGGGAAGTTTAGCCGCCCCACAGCAGGGGGGGATTCAATTAATCGAGTTCAGTTTTGCATCTCTGGGTTCAGTATTACATCAAAGCAAGTGATTGTATTTTCTCCTAATACTGATTGAGTGCATCCATTATGGGCCAGAGGATTAAGGGAAATTAGTTTTTCCTCCATCACTTCATGATTTTCATTACCTGCGGTGAAATAAAATAATGGTCTGGAGTCTCTTTTATATACACTCTCAGTTATAAAAAAACAGATTGTTTCCAAGGTGAGATTCATACTTACTTGTTGAAGCTTATGCTATCCTGGAGGTTCAACACCAGGTTGTCTGCGCTTAGGTAAATCTTATTCTGCGATGACGCCACCTAGAGATCAAGCACAGGACACAAACACTCAAACATGACCATTTCAAAAGAATCATCCCTCGGAAGGCCATGTTTGTACAAACTCTGACATGGAATACACAGGTGTCATTTGTGATTTACCTGTACGCCAATATCATGTAATTTCAATGCTTTTAAATATGAAAGTATAAGCTGCACACTTCTTAATCAACTCATGTTTACCTTTTAAAAATGAGTCTGCTCTCTTTTTTTCTTAATTTTCATACAATCAAAAGAAAATGAGGATAATAAAACATTAACATTCATTAACATTCATGGTCCTTTCATTGAGTAACAGATGCAGACTGATTCTGCATACATGTGCGCCATCTAGTGGTATAAAGCGAACCAGCACTAAAACGTCTAACAGCTCTCCGATCATCTTTCACTCTGATTCAATTGGATGCCAACGTACGGTCTTTGCGATGGTCTGGGCCGCCCGGATCTTGCGCAGTTTCAGGTAACCAGGGTTCTTTGTCACTGCCTCTCCCAGCTGCACAGACAAACCACACAGGATACATAGTTGCAGTGGGATATTTGAGGAGTGTCTTTATAGCCTGGAGGCCATGAATACAGCAGGTTCAACCAGTCTGGTGTTTGACTAGAGATCCCCTCACAGCATATATCATCCACCTAAGTGCTTCAGGTGGGTGAGAACTTAACTTTTGCCAAACATATCCTCTTTTACCGAATCCGACTCTTGCGGATAAATTCTTGATTGAGACTACAAGTCTTGTTTGAGCACACCGTCCAAAAGACTGCCTGACAATTTTACTTTCCACTTTGTCTTGTCAGACAAATGCCTTTTAAGAAACTGAGGGCTCTAATTTATGCAAAAGGAAAGATGTAGATTCCAGACAAGGCCATGAATATGGTTTTGGGAGTGAATTGTGCAAGTTGACAGAGTGCTCCAAGAATGTAATCACACCTTTGCTGAGGCCCTAGTTTAAACTGAGAAATTAAGAAATAAACTAGAACAGACATAATTGAGTCTCTCTCATACTCTACTGCTATCAGCTCTGTCAACACCGCCCCCCTGTTCTCCCTCAGCCCCTTTACATCTAGCAGTGTTTATGATGCCTTGTCTTTACATCTAACAGTGTTATGATGCCTTGTCTTTACATCCAACAGTGTTTATGATGCCTTGTCTTTACATCTAACAGTGTTATGATGCCTTGTCTTTACATCCAACAGTGTTTATGATGCCTTGTCTTTACATCTTAGTGTTTATGATGCCTTGTCTTTACATCTAACAGTGTTTATGATGCCTTGTCTTTACATCTAACAGTGTTCATGATGCCTTGTCTTTACATCGAACAGTATTTATGATGCCTTGTCTTTACATCTAAGTGTTTATTATGCCTTGTCTTTACATCTAACAGTATTTATGATGCCTTGTCTTTACATCTAACAGTGTTTATGATGCCTTGTCTTTACATCTAACAGTGTTTATGATGCCTTGTCTTTACATCTAAGTGTTTATGATGCCTTGTCTTTACATCTAAGTGTTTATGATGCCTTGTCTTTACATCTAACAGTGTTTATGATGCCTTGTCTTTACATCTAACAGTGTTTATGATGCTTTATCATCAATTGATCCCAAGAGTTCCACTGGGGAGGATAATCTGGACCCATTTTTTCTAAAGTTGGCTGCTCCACTCATTACTGAGCCTCTGAAGCCCATTTTTAACTGCTCCATTTCTTCTGGCAAAATCCCAGTTGTTTGTAAATCTGCCCATGTGATCCCGCTGCACAAAGGTGGCGCTAGAGCGGATTTAAATAATTACAGGCCAATCTCAAAACTACCCTGCCTAGCGAAAGTCCTGGAATCACTGGTGAATATTCAACTCTAATTCTTTCTCTCAACCCACTCAATATTAAGTCCACACCCGTCAGGTTTCAGAGCAAACCATAGCACAACGTCAGCCATTACTCTTGTGACAAATGACATCACATCTGCTGTTGACAACAGAAAACACTGTGCTGTACTTTTTTTTTTATCAATCTATCAAAAGCCTTTGACACTGTTGATCAGGATTTGCTGTTAAAGAGATTAGCTGATATTGGTTTGAATGGTGCTGCTTGTGTTTGGTTTCAGGAATACTTGTCTGATAGACGTCAATGTGTGAAGTCAGGCTCAGTTAAAACTGATTTCCTGACAGTAACTAAAGGTGTGCTGCAAGGTTCAGTCTTGGGACCAGTACTTTTTACCATTTATATAAATGATATTATCTCTACACTGTGTGACTGCCACGCCCACTTGTATGCTGATGATACTGTTGTATATTGTGTAGCTGTTTCTGTCCAGCACGCCATTGCAAAGCTACAGCTTTCTTTTAATTTAATCCAGGAGGCTCTTTTTAATCTTAAATTAGTTCTTAATGCTAGTAAAACCAAATTGATGATTTTTTCGCGTGCTAGAAATATTAATTATGAAGACATGCAAATCTCAACCGCTGGCAGTTCTAGGATAGAGAGTCACTGAATACAAGTACCTGGGTGTGTGGCTCGATGAGAAACTTACTTTTAAATTCCATATTGATAACCTTGCCTCCAAGCTGCACCAGAAAATTGGTTTCTTGTACAGAAAAAGGTCCAGCTTCCTCTTAAGCTGTAGGAAAAGGGTTCTGGAGGCCGTGTTCCTATCAGTCTTAGATGATGGTGATGTTGTGTATAGGAATGCCGCAGCCTCAACCTTAAAGCCTCTGGATTCAGTCTACTACTCTGCTATTAGATTTATTACAGGAGCTAAATATGACATTCATCACTGTGCACTTTATGACATGGTAGGATGGCCTTCTCTCACTGAGAGACGAAACTATCACTGGTATTTATTTATTTTTAAAACCCTCACTGGAAAACACCCTTTTTACCTCTCACAGATTTTATCATGGAACTATGGGACCTATTGAACACGATCAAGTGAACTGCTTTTACTCCAGGTTCCCCGGGTTTACACTGACATTGGAAAATCTGCTTTTTCTTTTAATGCCCTTCACTCCTGGAATGCCCTCCAACGCTTTTTAAAACTGGACTCAATGCCATCATTTTTAAAGTTCAAGTCCATGATTATGCACCATTGCACGTACATATGTCTGTAATTGTTTTAGTATATTTTAACTTTTTTTTTAAACTATTTTTATATTGAGTTTATCCATTTAGTTAGTTTTTATATACCTTCCTGTGTGTCTGTCCTTTTGTTGTTGCTGTTGTTGTTTATGTTTTGTTTGCTCGTCTTCACTGTAAATGAGGGCAACCTCAGTGCCTCTCGAGCATAAATAAAGGTTTGAAATGAAAATGAAATGAAATGAGTGATTGCTCTACTCATGCAACAGTCAATCATACAACCTGAACATCAACGTCTGGGGAGCCCCCCCCCCCAACCCCAACGTCTTGCTATGGGGGTGATGGAGCAGAGAGGATGGGATGGGGGGGAGGGGGGGTGGATGGAGCAGAGAGGATGGGATGGGGGGGAGGGGGGTGGTGGAGCAGAGAGGATGGGATGGGGGGGAGGGGGGGTGGGTGGAGCAGAGAGGATGGGGGTGGGGGGGGTGGTGGAGCAGAGAGGATGGGATGGGGGTGGGGGGGTGGAGCAGAGAGGATGGGGGTGGGGGGGTGTGATGGAGCAGAGAGGATGGGGTGGGGGTGGGGGGGGTGGAGCAGAGAGGATGGGGGTGGGTGGGTGTGCGGGGGAGGGGGGGGGGGGGGGTGGAGCTCACCATCTTGGCCGCCTCAGCCTCTCCCTCAGCCTGGATGATCTTCTGCCGCTGGTCCTGCTTGGCCTTCTCCACGTAGAACTGGGCCCGCTGCGCCTCCTGCTGGGCTGGGGTGGGAACACACCGATTACAGCGACGTCTCATGACGTGGGTAAAGACCTCGGCGATGACTTGAATTAACAGCAACCGCGCTCAGAGGGCCGGGAAGACAATGATTATAGCGATGATTGTTTAATAATGTTAGTAAAGAGCGAGGCGATGCCTTGAATTAACAACCCATCCGTTTTCTGCTCCGGATGTGTCTGACACAAACCAGAGCCCAGCGTCGCCCCCTGGTGGTGTAGATCAGGCGTTGTGTGACAAGCCTGGGGTCTCCTCACCGACTTGCTTGGCCTCCACGGCGGCGGTGTACTCCCTGCTGAAGCTCAGCTCCGTGATGGCCACGTCGTCCAGGATGATGTTGAAGTCCTTGGCCCTCTCGAAGAGCTCCCGTCTGATTAGCAGAGACACCTGCACCGGGACAGATAGCGCTCAGTGACTGTTTACACGCACCTCGGTACGGCGTCAACAACAACAAACGGAGCTGGAAAGCATGATGTATCAAACACCCTTGTGCCTCTGAAGGAAGACTTATTTTTTTACTTAAGTAATCCAAAACAGCCAGAGTTGAGTCTAGTTCTGAATTAAATCCCATTTTGAAGGGGCGAACAATTATGAACTGGCATAAGATATTAACTAAGCATGGTAACAGTTGCCTAATATGCAAAACATTCCTCATTCAGCATATCGAGTATCATTAGGAAGTAATGGTGCACGAGCGCACGCACGCACACGCGCACACACACACGCACACACACACGGGGTAGGATGAGTGTACCTGGGCCCTCTGTGTGATGAGCTGTGAGGCGTTGAACTTGGCCACCACGCTCTTCAGCACCTCGTTGACGATGGAGGGCAGGACCCTCTCGTCGTAGTCCTTGCCCAGCTGCTGGTACATGGCGGGCAGGTTGGAGGCCACGGGCCTGGACAGCACGCGCAGGGCGATGTTGACCATCTGCAGGTCTGGGGGGAAGCAAGGACAACAAGTGTGTGTGTCTTTTCGTTTAATTTTGAAATGCTTTGAAATACACAATTTACCTTATCTGAATTGCAACGCTTGTCTCTTGTGTAATGGTTTGATGCTGTGTTTATTCTGCTGTGTAAAGTGCTATACTATTACAAAAATTCCATTCATATTGGTACGGACAAAAAGGGTTTATAAAGGTTTGACTGAGACAAAAAAAAGAGTGACTAACAAAAACCCACGCTAACGAAAATTGTCAGGCCTAGCCCTGACTGGCACCCGGAACCTAGGTCAAAAGTCAAAACCGTTACAGTGTGTGAGTGAGAAGAAAGTGTTCGTCGTGCCGACTCTATTAATTTCATTTATTTCGGTTCTATTAATACATCCATGTGCCGACTCCTGCAAGCTGAGCTTTCTGGCACATAGGCGGCCATGTTGGCATCACCAAGGAGGCTGCGTCTGGGTTTTGTTCCACTTTTATAATGAAAGTTGTAACAGCGGCTGGTAACTGTAGTCTTTTCTGCAGCTTGGATGTGATGACCATCTTTTCAGAGAGACCCAGTCACCACCGAGGTCACAATAACATGACCAAGGAGAAGGATACATGCAGTCCTTCCTGCATTCCTGTTCACACAGCTCGCTGTCAGTCTCTTAAAGTGGCAATCAAGAAAACAGTCTCTACACTGTATACTACTATACTCTATACTACTATACTATAAGACCACCATGATTTGGTGCATCAACAGACCCCAAAATACCAATGTATGCAAAACACTCCTCGAAAAGACAGACATTACCCATAAAAACAAAACACAAGCTTGCTCCTACAGGAGACGCACAGTAAAGCTCAGGTATACCTTTGCTTCCAGTTAGGGAGGATATCTTCCTGGGCCTTGCTCTGATGTCATATATGATGGGATACTGGAACCATGGTATCCTGTCAACAACAATGAAGAGTTACTTCCTAATTACCCCGCACCCATTATAAGCCCTGCTCATACAGCTTACCAGGTATAAATAGCTAAGGCACAATCCATTTCTTCCTAAAGCACAATGTGCTGCAGCTACGCTGCATGCATGAAATGTCCCATTTAAATCAATGTTTGACGGAGCTGTTGCTGTCCTGGGAGGTTAATGGTAGAAGAGGACATCTGAGGGGAGACGTACCTAAAGTGGAGCCCTTCCGCCAGTACTGTGTCCATCTGCATCCCACCAATCCTGTTGAAGATGATGGCCCTCTGCCCACCTTCCACTGGGGACAGACGAGGACAGGCTTAGTGACCCATTACATATTACATACAACGCATGAAGACATATGGGTGGCACAGTGCGTTGCACCGCCGCCGCGCAGCAAGAAGGTCCTGGGTTCGATTCCCGCATGGGCTGTCTATCTCCCCGCCCTTTCTGTGTGGAGTTTGAAACTTCTCCCTGTGCTCACTCGGGTTCCCTAAACATAGAACCCCGATATGAACAACATGCAGAAGAACAGATGCTCTTCAGAAGAACAGATGCTCTTCAGCTGGACTGAGCACTTGGGCCCCGGGTGCCACTGACCAGGCTGCCCACTGCTCCTGGCTGTCCCTGGGAGAGGACAGCTCTGGGACAGTCCTGGGGGAGGACAGCTCTGGGGGAGGACAGCCCTGGGGGAGGACAGCCCTGGGGGGGAGGACAGCCCTGAGGGAGGACAGCCCTGGGGGAGGACAGCCCTGGGGGAGGACAGCTCTGGGACAGGACAGCCCTAAGGGAGGACAGCCCTGGGGGAGGACAGCCCTGGGGGAGGACAGCTCTGGGGGAGGACAGCCCTGGGGGAGGACAGCCCTGGGGGGGAGGACAGCCCTGAGGGAGGACAGCCCTGGGGGAGGACAGCTCTGGGACAGGACAGCCCTAAGGGAGGACAGCCCTGGGGGAGGACAGCCCTGGGGGAGGACAGCCCTGAGGGAGGACAGCCCTGGGGGAGGACAGCCCTGGGGGAGGACAGCCCTGGGGGAGGACAGCCCTGGGGGAGGACAGCCCTGGGGGAGGACAGCCCTGAGGGAGGACAGCCCTGGGGGAGGACAGCCCTGGGGGAGGACAGCCCTGGGGGAGGACAGCCCTGGGGGAGGACAGCCCTGGGGGAGGACAGCCCTGGGGGGGAGGACAGTCCTGGGGGGGAGGACAGCCCTGGGGGAGGACAGCCCTGGGGGAGGACAGCCCTGGGGGAGGACAGCCCTGGGGGGGAGGACAGCCCTGAGGGAGGACAGCCCTGGGGGAGGACAGCTTGGATGGGAGAAATGCAGAGGACAAATTTCTTAGGCAACCGCCTCTGCGTATGTGTGTTCTGTGTCGGCCATTGCAGGTCGTGTTCTGTGCGTGACAAGAATAAATGACTTTGAAAAAGTCTGCATGTTTTATGTTTCTATATGTGCTTTTATATGGGACATCTGTAGTCTTTGCTCTACAGCACATGATGATAAAGCAATGTGAATGTATTGGAAGTGGCCTGACAAATGATTGGCAGAAAATAAATGACTCAATGCCACAGTGACAAAGACAGAGGCCGACTACTATCAAACAGCGCTGCCATGGAAATACCAGTGGTTTATTCTGCTATCAGAAGAGTCACAGCAGCACTGGAACGACTCCTGTGTGGTTTAGAAAGAGCCAACTTAAAGGACAGGTCTGGCATTCAGCATTATAAACCATGTTCTAAGGTTTTTTACGATCATATACACAAAGGCCGATATCAAAGTTTTGTCAAACGGTGCACTCTGGAGATATAGCCCATCGTCTCTAACACACTCGATGGATCCATGAGGGCAGATCCCTCTAAAACACCATAAACTCTCGTTTTCAAAGACAGGAAACTCACAGAGTGGTCACTGGTGTCTGTTGATGTTCTGGCAAAAAAAATCGCCACAAAGTATGCTTCTGATTGGGTTTTATTGATCATATTATATCCATTGATTTGTATTGACAACAAAGCCAGAGATGTTTAGATTAATCCGCGTCCCATATTGGTTTTGATCAACAAACACTTCTACCTAACACCGTCAGTGAAATACCAGCTGCAAAGCAGTCCTAGGCTTCTTGACTTGTTGTTGTTGTTGTGTACAGTAGACCTGTGACCCAGAAGCGGCTCTTCATCCTCTATGGTAGCTTCCAAACTCAAGTTCAAGCGGAAGTTTACAAACGTATCTACTGCGAGAGAAAATAGTTCTATGCTAAATGATACAAAACCCGAATAGGAAGTGTAGCCGGTGCACTATAGTTCTGCGTTGTGTTGTTGGTGGGTGATAAACCGCCAGGACTCGGAGGCTGTTTGGCGAACGCTGCTTTATTCTCTCTCTCTCTGAACACACAATGAAACACACAGGCTCTCGGTCAGTTTCTCATTTGGCTAGAGCCTTGTTGTTCACGGCTCTCTCTTTCGAAAGTGTGTTAGCGGTGACAGGCTGCATCTTGAAAGTGCACCGTTTGACGAAACTTTGATCAGCCGTTGTATACGATCATAAATAGCCTTTTAACATAGCTTATACCGTGGCCTGAGTGAAATACTTGATTCTGATTGGCTGAAGGGGTGTGCATTATTTCTCGACAGATGCACGGCTAGAGCCTCATCAGTTTTCACAAATCACAAATGAATGCGATTGTTTTCTTACATTACATTAGCATTACAATGAAACCGACGTTTAATCTTGGCTCTATGACTGTAAATATGTCACTTTAATATGTTTTAATATTTTCTCAGGTGAGAAAGTAACGATGTAGATTCCCCGTATGTTGTCAGTTTCTAATTATAAGCAGCGGCTCTTTCTGAGTTCCCTGTCTGGCAGAGTGAGCCTGTCTGGTCCACTTCAGCCCAGTGTGCTTCCACCAAACACCATGTTTTGCACTTGACTTCTCCTGAGATTACGCACGCAGTATTATTCTTTTGGCGATTATTCTTTTTCCAAGACTGAGGTAGAAATGCAGATTTGTCTTTGAAATTGAGAGTTTAACATGTTGTTGAAAGATTTTTCACAGTGCCCACCCACATCCATTGTATGACCTAAACGGTGGTAGAGCAATTATCAGACTTTCTCAAAAGTGCTAGTTTTGTCAACTTTGTCAACCATTGTATATGATCATAAGTAACCTTTAAACAGGGCTAAACGGGGCTTTACTACTCCTTTAAGCTACCTGTGTATGTTGATTCATTGAGGCCATAGGCCAGGGCTCCAGCTCCCATGAGCAGTTTGACCCCCAGCCCTGCTCCCCTCGGGCCGGAGGACATCCTGCCTGCCATCTGCCTCAACTGCTGCAAGAAACCCTGTAGAGCAAAAAAGACATCAAGTCGATACTTTTTAGTACATGAAATGACAAAATCAACAGGATACCTCGCGAATGCCGTGTGTGTTAAATGTCACACTGACGCGACTGAGTGACCCATCTTACTAGTAGCTACGCATCGTGCTATGATAGGCCATGCAATGCTGCTGGTGATGATAGGAAGGTGCTAGTGATGATAGGTAGGTGCTAGTGATGATATGAAGGTGCTAGTGATGATAGGTAGGTGCTAGTGATGATAGGTAGGTGCTGGTGATGATAGGTAGGTGCTAGTGATGATAGGTAGGTGCTAGTGGTGATAGGTAGGTGCTAGTGATGATAGGTAGGTGCTAGTGATGATAGGTAGGTGCTAGTGATGATAGGTAGGTGCTAGTGATGATAGGTAGGTGCTGGTGATGATAGGTAGGTGCTAGTGATGATAGGTAGGTGCTAGTGATGATAGGTAGGTGCTAGTGATGATGATAGGTAGGTGCTAGTGATGATAGGTAGGTGCTAGTGATGATAGGTAGGTGCTAGTGATGATAGGTAGGTGCTAGTGATGATAGGTAGGTGCTAGTGATGATAGGTAGGTGCTAGTGATGATAGGGAGGTGCTAGTGATGATAGGTAGGTGCTAGTGATGATAGGTAGGTGCTAGTGATGATAGGTAGGTGCTAGTGATGATAGGTAGGTGCTAGTGATGATAGGTAGGTGCTAGTGATGATAGGTAGGTGCTAGTGATGATAGGTAGGTGCTAGTGGTGATAGGTAGGTGCTAGTGATGATAGGTAGGTGCTAGTGATGATAGGTAGGTGCTAGTGATGATAGGTAGGTGCTAGTGATGATAGGTAGGTGCTAGTGATGATAGGTAGGTGCTGGTGATGATAGGTAGGTGCTAGTGATGATAGGTAGGTGCTAGTGATGATAGGTAGGTGCTAGTGATGATAGGTAGGTGCTAGTGATGATAGGTAGGTGCTAGTGATGATAGGTAGGTGCTAGTGATGATAGGTAGGTGCTAGTGGTGATAGGTAGGTGCTAGTGATGATAGGTAGGTGCTAGTGATGATAGGTAGGTGCTAGTGGTGATAGGTAGGTGCTAGTGGTGATAGGTAGGTGCTAGTGGTGATAGGTAGGTGCTAGTGATGATAGGTAGGTGCTAGTGATGATAGGTAGGTGCTAGTGGTGATAGGTAGGTGCTAGTGGTGATAGGTAGGTGCTGGTGATGATAGGTAGGTGCTAGTGATGATAGGTAGGTGCTAGTGATGATAGGGAGGTGCTAGTGATGATAGGTAGGTGCTAGTGATGATAGGTACGTGCTAGCTGATGTTTCTGGCCAAGAAGATGATTGAGAATGAGATACGTTAACTTAACGTTAAGAAAGTGGGTGAGTGACAGCAGACAACAACACTTGCTACACCTGCAAACTAGATGGCTCAGTTGGAAAATGCTTCACTTGTCTGGCTACTTCTCTTCATTATGGTTACTACTAACTAACTCGTTTGGTTATCAGACGTAACGTTATCAGACGTAACGTTATCCAATGTTGTTTGTCTACGAGGTTCATTCGTTTTCATGGCTTGTTAGCTAACGTTAGACCTACCGTTAGTTTGCTAGTTAACACTATGGTCCTTCTGGCTGGACAAGTTTCGCCAAATAGAAAAAAGCGATGTAGCTTGTTACCATTTCATCTAAGCTAATTATTCGTGAATGAGAGGTAAATTTAGAACAAATTCAACTCACACCGGGGTCTTTATTCGCCATGCTGTCTTCTTCTTCCAACGTGAACTTGAAGGTCGTATCGACGCACTTCCTGTGAGAAGAGCATTTTGGGAAATGTGGTTCGGCTAGTTTAATAATTTCTACATTCCAGATCAAATAATGATGCAACATAATGAAGGCGTTTCACATAACTCGAATCCATTATCTTAATACCAGTCAATACATGTGGGATCAACAAACCATTTTGTAAGGTTTAACACAAAAGCTAATCTCCAAAAGATGGGTTGCAAATGAATCCCATTGAGAATTTAAGTCTAAAGCAAAGGTAAAAGTGAACTGTCCAGGCAGAGGGGTGGTGGGGGGAGATAATGGGTCGTGGGGGCCTCTG
>NC_140257.1:6651937-6654437 GCF_949987555.1 Borostomias antarcticus | reverse complement strand
AGTCTGACTTTTAGGCACATTTCTTTGCGATTATTTCAGGAGCTCATTTTAAATGCGGCTGCATCTGTGGCCTTGCGCGCCTGTAGATCTATCTGTCTGTCTGTCTGTCTGTCTGTCTGTCTGTCTGTCTGTCTGTCTATCTGTCTGTCTGCCTGCCTGTCTGTCTGTCTGTCTGTCTGCCTATCTATCTATCTATCTATCTATCTATCTATCTATCTATCTATCTATCTATCTATCTATCTATCTGTCTGTCTGTCTGTCTGTCTGTCTGTCTGTCTGTCTGTCTGTCTGTCTGTCTGTCTGTCTGTCTGTCTGTCTGTCTGTCTGTCTGTCTGTCTGTCTGTCTGTCTGTCTGTCTATCTATCTATCTATCTATCTATCTATCAAATAAATCAACCAGCCAACACACGCCACTGAAAACATTACCTCTCGCCCTACACTGTCGCTGGGGTGGAGGTAAAAATGCTGTAAAACCTAGATTTGTCAGTGACTCAGCTACTTCTGACACATCTTGCTGTGTGACAGATAGAGCTCAGATGAGAAGAGGACAGCCGTGACAGATTGCCCTCCCCTTCAATGGGACCATCTGGTATGTATGCATCAACATTAATGCATGTGAGTGATGGACATGTCACAATGTGAAACGCTCAATAATCCAACTTGTCTTTTTTTTAAACTTTCATACCAGCACATCAAAAAACGACACGGTGAGAATTCGGATATCGAGACCTTTCCCAAGCAAACTAAAGCCGTTCAAGTGCAAAACCGATCAGAAAAGGGCAAGGGAATGGTCACTGCAGCCAGGGACAGCAAGAGAGATCAGCTGCCTATAGTCAGGGAGGAAGTGGAAGAGACTGGTGGTGGTCGATCAGTGGCTGCTGATGAAAATGACATGCTTGGGTAAATCCTATCCACTATGCCACGGCTTACATGGCTGTTAACAGCTATTTCAAAGACCTACCAAAACACATCACAATAATCGGCTGGTGCTCTTCCCCAAGTGAAAGCACCTCTCTCTCCCACAGGGGTACTGTATATGAGATGGGGACAGAACGAGATAGAGATCGATTATATAGATATATTATATTATTATATTATATTATATAGATATATTATATAGATATATAATCTGATATAGATTAGATAGGGCACATCATAAAAGATCAAACGTCAGATGATGATGACATGTATAGACAGCGCCGCATGTTATATGCACAAGCTAATATGCTGGCTAGGAAATTTGAGTGGTGTTCAGACAATGTGAAGAACAACCTCTTTAGAGCTGATTGTACTCTGTTCTATACTGCCCCCTTGTGGGTGAAGTTCAAAAAAGCAAGCTGCCACAAGCGTAGGGTTGCTTATAATGACTGCTTTCGGATTCTGATGAATAAACCCAGATGGAGTAGAGCTAGTGGACTGTTCTGCATGGCCAGAATTAGCACTAATTCAGGCACTCCTGAGAAACGTAATGCTCAAATTCCGTCCGATTGCCGTCTAAAGGGGTCGCAGAATTGTGTTATACAGCTGCTGTCTAATCCCTGGAATAGCACTGTGAGATGTACATCCCAATTCTGGGAATACTGGTACAAGTGCTTTGTGTAAATTAGTATTATTATTATTTTTTAATCTTTGTCTTATGTTTGGTGGTGTTTTAATTGTTCCCCGAGTCTGCTAAATAAATTTAATGATGATGATGATGATGATGATAGATCGAATGAACGCACGCACACACGCAGCACGCATGAACGGAGGCTCGTCAGTCCTGTCCCTGACCAGGACTTGACCTGAGCACTGTGAGTCAGTCCTGTCCCTGACCAGGACTGGACCTGAGCACTGTGAGTCAGTCCCTACCAGGACTTGACCTGAGCACTGTGAGTCAGTCCCCAGGCGCTACTGATGAGGCTGCCCACTGCTTCCTGCCCTCGGAGGAAGGACGGCACAGATGGGTTAATAAAAAGGCAGAGGACACATTTTGTGTGTGTGTGTGTGTGTTGTGTGTGTGTGTGTGTGTGTGTGTGTGTTGTATCGCCGCCAATTGCACTGTATGATGAGAAATAAAGAGCTTTGAAAGTCACCAGGTAAAAAAAAGAAAGCAAAAAGAGATAGAAACAGTGAATAGAAATAGTGACAGAGAGAAAGGAAGTTAAGACTATTTATTTATACAATTGTCCAAGACTCTAAACAAACAGGCTACCTCTACATCATCTCTCTCTCACAGGTAGCGGGTGACCTGCCAGGGACTTGTCCTGTCCTGACATCACACCTCTCTGTCCCCTCTGTCCTACTGAACACACCTCTCTGTCCCCTCTGTCCTACTGAACACACCTCTCTGTCCCCTCTGTCCTACTGAACACACCTGTCTGTCCCCTCTGTCCTACTGAACACACCTCTCTGTCCCCTCTGTCCTACTGAACACACCTCTCTGTCCCCTCTGTCCTACTGAACACACCTGTCTGTCCCCTCTGTCCTACTGAACACACCTCTCTGTCCCCTCTGTCCT
>NC_140257.1:6571937-6646937 GCF_949987555.1 Borostomias antarcticus | reverse complement strand
CTGATCATTTTTTTAATGAGATGTTATGTGATTGATTCCCTGGACTTGATAACTCACTTTCCTGGACTCTGATCCGCCTCCCTGGACTGTGTTTAATAATCCTAATCTATTGTACTGTAAAGATGTGTTGGTAAAGCGTCAAGCAATTGTATCTGTGTTAATATTACATTACATTTACATTACATTACATTACAGTCATTTAGCAGACGCTTTTATCCAAAGCGACTAACAATAATTGCATTTAACGTAGGAAGAGCCAATGTACTACTACTTGCCAGAACTCACAAGTGCATCTTCTTTCTAAAACAAGTGACTACGAGCATAATCTAGTGCTGAAGGCAAAGTGCAAGAATCGCAATCTAAAGTACAGTGCAATATAATATAATACAATAAGTGCTTAGGTGGGAGGATTGTTGTAGTACTTCTTGAAGAGATGAGTTTTGAGCCTGCGACGAAAGATGGGCAGCGACTCTGCTGTCCTGACATCAGTGGGCAGTTCATTCCACCACTGCGGGGCCAGGACAGAGAAGAGCCGTGACCGTGTCGATCGATCGCAGGAGCCTCGGAGTGACGGGGCAACCAGTCGCCCTGAGGTAGCAGAGCGTAGCGGTCGGGAGGGGGTGTAGGGCTTGACCATGGCCTGGAGGTAGGAGGGGGCTTTTCCTTTCATTGCCCTTGCGCTATACAAATAAAGCTTTGATTGATTGATTGATTGCCCTGTAGGTTAGAGCCACAGTTTTAAACTGGATGCGAGCGGCTACAGGGAGCCAGTGTAGGGAACGGAGGAGAGAAGTTGTGTGGGAGAATTTGGGGTGGTTGAACACCAGGCGAGCAGCAGCTTTCTGGACAAGTTCCAGAGGTTTAATGGCTGACGCCGGTGCCCCAGCGAGGAGGGAGTTGCAGTAGTCCAGGCGGGAGATGACCAGGGCCTGGATGAGTACCTGCGCCGTTTCATTAGTGAGGAAAGGGCGAATCCTCCTGAGCATGAATCTGCGAGCGAATAACAGAGCCCAGAGATGTAGTGTAGAGGGAAAAAAGGAGAGGACCCAGGACAGACCCTTGTGGAACCCCCGTAGTCAGACTACGCGGTTCCGACGTCGACCCTCTCCATGTCACCTGGTAGGAGCGGCCCGTCAGGTAGGATGCAAACAGGGAGTGTGCAGAGCCAGCGAGGCCTTTCTCCTTGAGAGTGGAGAGGAGGATCTGGGGGTCTACCGTATCAAATGCTGCTGACAGGTCTAGGAGTATCAGGACAGAGGAGAGAGAGTTCGCTCTTGCGGCATGGAGTGACTCTGTTACTGCAAGGAGGGCAGTCTCTGTCGAGTGGCCAGCCTTGAACCCGGACTGGTGGGGATCTAGGAGGTCGTTCTGGTGGAGGTATGAAGACAGTTGGTTAAAGATGGCACGTTCAAGTGTTGTGGATAGAAAGGATAGAAGGGAAACCGGTCTGTAGTTTTTGACAGACCGGTTTCCCTTCTATCCTTTCTATCCAAAACACTTGAACGTTATTATTAGAATTAGAATTAATATTTAATTCTACCTTCTTTTTAAGGACTCTTGTTTGCTAGTCGGGGGGTTATTATTTATTTATGTTCTTTGTTTTTTTTTCTTGTTTCCTTTGTTAAAAAACAACAACGAAAGGGGTACATGTTTTTGTGATGGCTATTAATATTTTATGTTATGTTATGTTATATGTTATGTGTCAATGGGGGGGTTGAAACGGCCATATCTCGACATGGGAAGGTCACAGAGACGAGCGGTTTTGACTTTCATAAAGCTCTCGACGTAACGATTGCAGCAATACCAAACATGTCCTGCTAGCACAGTGCACAAGCACACAGCCATAAAATGCATTCATGGGCAGAGGTCTGTGCTCTCCGAGCACCATTTCTAGTTGTACACTGTAATAAGGAATAGTGGGATTCAGCCTTAGCATAATAAGGTGTATACCCTATTGAATGTAATGTTATAGCTGGGCAATTCCATGTAAATGTCACCATCACCATGACAAAATGAAGTAACACTTTTCATAACAAAATCACTTTATATATCATCAAGTATCATTGTATACTTGATTATACTTGTATCATCAAGGTCTATATTTTGGAGTACAGAATGAATCTGACCAATCTGAAATTGCACATTTCCCTAATACAACAGGAATTACAATCATAAACGACTTTTTCAATATCCCTAATTGCACAATTTCTCAAAGGGGCATAAGGGCCTAATTTTTTACCCACACCGATTCCCCAGCCTCTACTCTGAGTACGAGGGGCTGGTAGCAATATGTCAATCAATTATGTAATTTGAGTTTTTTGTTTAACTGTTGAGCCTGGTTAGTGATGCGCTTTACAGGACAGCCAATCCGTCCGTAGCATTTTTCAGGAAAAGTTGCATAAAACATGCATCTGAAATGCAATTTTACCCAAACCTTTTGTACAAAGCTAACTTTTACCGATGTATATGTGATGATCAAATAGTCATTCCCACTCTCTTTTTGTGCGTGGCTGTAAGCCAGCGCACCTAGGAAAGCCTTTGTCCGGTTATCACTCCCTCCCTCCATCCATCCCTCCCTCCCGCGGCTGGCGAGTTGGTAGCGATCTCCGAGCGGAATTCCACACGCATTCGCTGACGCCCTGCCCTGGCGCTTTTCTGATGGTAAAACTCATGTGGACCTCTGTTGGGTTACCATCGGAATTCCGCTTGCATGGCACGCCCTCCCCTGTCCCTTTTCCCATGGTGGAACTCGGTTGGGATACCGTCAAAATTCCGCTTGCAACCGTCACTGGAGGGTGGTCTTGAACAACCTAGTCACTGACCACCAGCTCAACACGACGCCCCGGACAGGTCAGGTAAATTCTGGTTCAAAATGTAAAGCTGTATAAAACATGTTTTTAAAAATGTCCGGTGTACTAGCTGACACATTTAGGTTAGCTAACTAGCTAGCTAGCATTAATGTTAGCTAGCTAACGTAATGTTAGCCTAGCTGCCAGCTACTGTGTTGTAGCTCTTTAGTTGTAAGTCTTTTATTAGTATAGAGATGGATAACAGTGTGAGGGATAATTATATTTGAACAAGTTGATGAAAGTTTACTGGTTCAATCCCTTAATGGTGAGATTCTACCACAATGTTTCATCATTGCTTAGAAATGCCCGGTAGATTAGTGTTAGCCCTATGTTGCTAGCTATATTAGCGTTACCCATTATCATATCAGTGAGTCTAACAAAATTGATAATGCATGGCTTGTGTCTTTTCCCACATATGACCTTCATTCCTGTCTGGGCTGATCATCGACCACTATGTTCCTGTGATCTGGAATAAAACAAGTGCGGAGGTAGTGTTGTTTTCTCTTTCAATGTCTAGTCAATGGAGTAAACAGTGAAAAAACATAATTTAAAACATGCCCCGAATTAATGGGTACATCGGAGCATGAAGGAGACAGTCCCCTCTTCTCCCAACTTTCCTGTCCTTTTCTACTGTCGCAGTGCCAATAAAGCAGAAATGTGTTTCTGAGCTAATTTCCATCATGTGTTGCACTGTAGTTCTTTCAAAGTAAAATACTTGTTTTTTTATGTGTTGGGGAGGTGAAATGCCGTATACCGTGAAATACCGTAAACCGTACCGTGTAACTAGATACCATACCGTACAGTAATGCAAAAATCCATACCGTCTCATCCCTAATTATCAATGGCCTTTGTGTTTCTACTTGTAACTGTTTTAAATAATTTAAATCTCTGTTTTTTTCATACCTTATTTATTGTTATTTCGTTTCTATGCTAAATGTGTTCTTCTGTTTCATGTTTTAATGTGTTCATTTGTTTTATTGTGTTTGTAATCTCGGCGATATTGTAAATGAGGGAAAGCTCAATTGTCTTTTCGAGAATACTGTAAATAAAGGTTTGAATGAATGAATGAATTGTACTTCTACAGAGACATTGTGCTTGTCATTCGGAGTCCAAATGTCACATCCATAACACTGGAATTACCCAGCTTTATCTTCTATCACCTCTTGAAGTCATCGACTCACTGAACCCTGCAGAATGTTCGCCACCATAATAATCAAATAATTCACACATACTGTACAGTACACACACACACACGCACGCACACACACACACACACACACACACACACACACACCAGCACACACACATACCCACACTCACGTCTGGGAAGTGATTCCTGAGTGTGCTCCCCTAAGTGCCATGCTACTTCACCCTGTATCAGTGTCTGACAGTGACTGAAACACACTGTTGCACGCAAAAACTGCTGTGTTATTGGTTGTCCTAGCAAGGCCATACGGTGTGACCTATAGTGCAATCCTTATCCCACTCAACCTTTATTAGGTTCTGTTATATAACTATATATATATATATAACTCTTCTGTTATATATATTATACTTCTCACTTACTGTGAGTGGCCAACACAGATTTTTTTAGTTATCCTGTGAAGCTTAAAGCACCCCAACGTAGGATGTGGTATTTTCGTGAAAGTTACTACACTACCAGCAGCTTAGCTAGGGAACATAGCCCAAGCTAGCTAGATTACATGCATCCTCATACATTCACAGCTAACACAGCCAAACATCAAGCAATTTCAACATACAGTAATATAGCAAGCGAGCTAATATGAGGCCAGCCAACACTAGTACAGTACTTACAGTACAATTTCAACAACAAAGAGGCTAGCTCTGCGTCAGTCAGCCAATCCAATATTAAAGGAGTAGTAAAGGGAAAATGCATGTTTAGCCCTGTTTTAAGGTTACTTATGATCATATACAATGGTTCAGATCAAAAAATTTACAAAACTAGCGCTTTTGAGAAAGTCTGATAATTGCTCTACCACCGTTTAGGTCATACAATGGATGTGGGTGGGCACCTTGAAAAATCATTCAAAAGCATGTTAAACTCTCGATTTCGAAGACAAGAAGCTCACCGAGGGGGCAGCTGTGGAGAGGTCCGGGCCCCTGCTGGTGTGGGGGCTTGGGGGCTGGAGCTGCTTTGTGTGTGTGTGTGTGTGTGTGGGGGGGGGGGGGGGGGCAGGGGGGTCCCATTGTTTATACAGTACTGCTCCGAATAGAACCCCGCCCCCAGCGTTCCAGCTGCCTACTATAGAATTATTCTGCCGCTGCTCAGCTTTGCCCAACATTAGTGTGTTCTATTGTCCACCCAATAGTAGCAGCTAGCCAGCTAGCCTGCAAACAATAGCCAAACCAAGCTATCATTCAGACGGGACTTTCCAAACACAACATGTCCTTTATGCTCTGGGGGGAGACGGACAAATAATGGATTAAATGTACAGTACAAATCTTTTTACTACTGATTGATGGCTGTTTACTACTAATTGTGAGTTGCCAGAATCGAGAAATATACTGTAATGAAGGCACTCTACTTAAAAACACATATTATTAAATACACATATTGTGAATCTGAAAATCTGAAAACACATGATGCATAATTCATTGTGGCTATGGGAAGAGGCCTAGAGGAATAGTTACACACCAGCACATCTGAGTCAGTTTTGTATGAACCACATGGCACAGAGGGCCTGCTAGCGTTGAGAGCAGTCTTTCCCCTAGTTCTCCCTCTCGTCCTTGCTTCAGTCAGCAGTCGGATCAGGTTTAAAAACCAAACTTGCACCTTAAGGCTTTCCAGGAAGCCTGTCAATTGAACATGCAATTTCCTCACCCCTTCAACCCCTCCAGCAAAGACACACACACACACACACACACACACACAAACACAAACACTTTCGTGCGCACACACACACACACACACGCACACACACACACATACACACACACACACACACACACACACACACACACACACACACACACACACACACACACACACACACACACACAAACAAACCTTGGTGACCTCATTGAATATTTCCCTAGAAGGCTCTTCCCTTGTGATTATGAAGAATACGCTGCCATTGTATCAATGCTACTCCAGAGCCAGGAGCAGCGTTGGGTTCTTAATCAAATCTCAGCCAGTTGTTGATGCAACAACACTTGTCCTTGGCAGGAATTTATGTAACTGACAAAATGAGAGTGAACGAAAGTGAGAGAGGGAGGGAGAGAGAGAGAGAGAGAGAGAGAGAGAGGAGGGGGAGGGGGGGCGGACTCAACCTATCTATCACCATAATGGACTCTCTAAACCCTGTTGACAGGATTCTGAAAACTAATTTAATTCACTTTCGATGTTGTAAATTATCAAACCTGACCTGAGAGTAAGCCTTTTAGTGATTCTCGAGTGGCCAGTGGGTCTATGGAAAGGAACACAATCCTTCAAAGCTACAAATTCCCATTCAAAGCATCACCAACAAATGTATGTATAATATTAATATAATTCATTATAATTTATTTTGCCTCTCTTTCCACAGTTACAACAAAGAAGACAGCAGTTCAACATAAAGAAGAAGAATTTATTTAATCTTACAGTACACACATGTGCGTGCAGGGAGTGGCGACACGCATGTAGTCGCCAAAGAAATTAGTTCTCTGCATTTTCCCCATCCATGCTGTCCTTCCTCTAAGGGAAGCCAGTACCAGTGGGCAGTCCTTAGCAGTGCCACCCGGGGAACCATTCCAAGTCATGTCTTGGTCAGGGACAGGACTGGAGAGCGTTCTGCGCCTTTTTTATATATTCTTTATCGCCCACCTGAGCACCGACGGCCCCGGGGAGACCACACCCCCATGCGGTGACAACAGCGCCCCATGTGGGAATTGAACCCAGGACCTTCTTGCTGTGAGGCAGCAGCGCAAAGCACTCTCCATGGTAAAGGGTTACAAAAAATAAGAAATTCAGGACTGATTAAATATGAAACAGCCTAGCTGTCAGATCTCCGGCCAGTCAATCACAAATACAAGCCCACAGACTCTGATGGGACCTCTCAAGGCAGGGCCCTGCTCAGCGGTGGTCAGAGGAGGATCTACGGGCTGTTTTTCAGCATCACACAGTGACTGGATCAGTGGGCGAGGCTCCACTACACATTTAGGTTTGGTGTTCTTGTGCAGTTTTGAGTTCAGGACTTGCCTCCATTACTCTTAAAGGACAATGCTCGTTTTTGACAACCTGGTCCTTATTTACGACATATTATAAGACGTTTGACTCACCGAGATCCCTTTGGTGTAGTTCGGAGGCCTGTAGAAGAAATGTAAAATCCAGCGCGAGCCAGTATATCCATGTAATGGCGGTGATCGGGGCAACGAGAATGCAGCTTCTAAAAATCTATTTTCTGCCGCGAAACGGTTGTTTTCATCAATCTGTCTGGATGAATCGCTAGTTGTGCTTACATAGAGAGCATAGGCCTGTTGTGGTATTTCCCATGCCTCTGTAATATGATCTTTAGAAACGTCGTTAGACACGAAATAGCTTCCTCACTTGCTCTAGCACACATGCGCACAGCGTGCTGGAGCAACGATTGCGCGATGTGCGCATTAGTGCTGGAGCAAGTGAGGAAGCTATTTCGTTTCGAAAGACGTTTCAAAAGATCATGGCATGTGAAAACCACAACAGTTATGCTCTATGTAAGCACAACTAGCGATTCATCCAGACAGATTGATGAAAACAACCGTTTCGCGGCAGAAAATAGATTTTTAGAAGCTGCATTCTCGTTGCCCCGATCACCGCCATTACATGGATATACTGGCTCGCGCTGGATTTTACATTTCTTCTACAGGCCTCCGAACTACACCAAAGTGATCTCGGTGAGTCAAACGTCTTATAATATTTCGTAAATAAGGTCCAGGTTGTCAAAAACGAGCATTGTCCTTTAAGGCTAGAATATTGTCACTGTGTGTGTGTGTGTGTGTGTGTGTGTGTGCGTGTGTGTGTGTGTGTGTGCGTGCGTGTGTGCGTGCGTGTGCGTACTCACGTGTGAGTCCATGTGTATGCATTCTGTTTTGGCCACATGTGTAGTAATAAATTCAAATAATAATAGGAGAGTTACAGTATCTGACAGTGCCTTTAGTCCTTAGAGATACATCCAGCTAATTGTGGTTAACTAGCGCTCACCTCTTCCAGCACTATACCTTCGTGCATCTCTGCTCATTTGAAAGTCATGGGTCAGGATCTTTTCAGACTGTGAATACGTGCCATGAAGGCCAAGATAAAGTCAGGAGAAAAGCTCAATAAAGCCCAACTCTCTGTCAACGACAAATCTTCTGACCACCTGACTGTGCCATATTTTAGCCCACACCATCTGTGTAACAGATTAGCTTTCGCCCTTTATGGGTTTTATGGAATACATGTCAGTAATTGAATTATAATCCCAAATCCAAAACAGATGTGCTGGGATAATCCAGAGGTCTGGGTTACAAGTTATGTGCTCATCGCTGTCCCTAAGGATGAGCTTAGATGGAAATAGTCTATTTATGACGTAAAGCATGAATGTCACATTTTGAGGAGTGTACAGTGAGCACTTGTTTGGTGTAGCTTGTATTCATTGTGACTTAATAATGTTATCTGTAAACACAACTGAACAAGCCATCTCTCTATGATGTTCTTAGATGAGTCCCACTAATCAACTGTGATTCTTTAAAAACTTAGGGGGACATGCAGGTCAATTTTCTACTATCATAAAGAAGAACAACAATGTAAAAATGTCCATTATATGATAACACTACTCAATTAAAAACATGCCACACCATGCGTAGCCAAGAGGAGGAAGGCTTGTGCCTGCCTCTTCACAGGGAGATCTTGTAAACCACTTCAGTGCAACCCCCCCCACCTGACATAGTGAATGCACAAGTTAATTTCTCAGTTCAATGGACACAATCAAACGGTCTCCTATTCTTGTCTGAACAAATTGGGAGCATAATTGCCTGCTCTCCACTGAGGAGGGGTTTGACTCAGTTAGGATCACAGCTGCCAATAAGACTCAAATGTATTTCGCTGCCTCTGTAGAGTTGCCTAATTCAATTTCTTTGAGTAGGACTGCATTTTTTGCTAACCCACGTGCCGCCTAGTTCACGTTTTAAAAGAAAAATATAGACTACTAGACCTATTTTCAGTGGGAAACGGGCTTTCATTTTCATAGGATTCCATTCTATTTCGCAAGACAAGTCTCCTTGATCGTTCTACAAACACATGCTACTGCTTTCCAGTTAAGTTTTTTGACACTGAAAATGTGAGCAAATGAATTTAGTGAAGTATAACTTCAACGTCATATGCATTTAATCCGCTTTATGAAAGAGCATCACTGGGTAGGGCATCATTCCCGTAGATCCAGCCTCTGTTTTAGCTCATTGTGGGAGGGGCACGGAGCAGGAGAACCCGGGGATGGGACAGGAGGACTCAGTCTGTCGTGCTTGAGAGAAGAGTGCCCGTCCAACAAGCAATTTAGAGAGTTTACGATTTCTAAAAGGCTGGAAACATGAGCGGAGAGTCTTGCCAAGAAAACAAGTTATTTTAATTTGAGTTGGTGTGGCGACAACATAGCGGGTTTGAAAAGCACCGAGCCGATGGCTGTAGTGTGGTCCGGGACCTTGTCTCAGATGGGGGAGCAGCTGGATACGAGAACAGCGTGAACTCCGTGTGCAGCACCAGAGCCAGGGACAGCTCCTCTACGACCGGAGACCGTAACACAGGTTCAGTCTAGAGCTGACCTAGTCAACCTAGCCAGCTAAATAGCCTATTTGATAATGTACCAGGGCCATTTACAGGTAAGTTGATGCTTTTCAAGCCTTATACCCCCGTAATATTAGTAGCCTGATATACACGTGCTATAGAGCCCAAAATCTGTTCTTTTTTGTAGCCTAAGTGCCATAACATTTTTAAATTAAAGAATGATATGATTGCACGACCCCAATGTATAGCAATGAAAAGAAATCCAGAGAGCAATTTACCAGAGAAACATTTGGTTCTACTGAAGTGGTGCCCTTTGGAAATCAATGAGATCAGTGAAATCAATCTGAGGTTTCAACCGGTAACCGATTGAGAGAGAGAGAGCGAGCTACCGGTTATGGACCAGACTAAGCTAAACACTCCCAGGTGTCACATTTGCACTGTGCAGGGTAGCAGCACAGCTGCAAATGCACATTCATTTTCTAAAAATAGAACCCATCTCTTAACTGATTTGACTGAACATTAGGCTTAAGGGGTTTAGTTGACCATGCAGCTGCAATTTATACTCTTTATATTCGTTCAACTGAGCCAAAGCAGTAGGATAGATAAGATCTCGAGACTCTCTTAATGTGACTTGAGTTGGCATCCCTTCTTTGCTGTGATTGGCGGATGGCATTTGCCTTAAGCCTCTTGGAAGACCGGAAGGAAGAAAGATCATTTGTCAATGAATTAGCCTACACATGTTACTAACGTGGCCATTTGGGATGGATACTTATCCGAGTTACAGTATTATAGATGGATATAGGGTGCATTTGATTCACAAGATTGATACACCCTATATTTATACCTGTAGGGCAGATCAGTCTGGTTTAAACATGTGGAAGCCTACATGTCCTCAATCTCTTAACAAGTAAGATACATGGGCTGCCCTTATGGTCCATTGCCATCAGTGTCCAAGTCTGGCCTTGAAGGGTTGATGTATAGACTTGTGTATTAAGCACTTGAAGGGTTGATGTATAGACTTGTGTATTAAGCACTTGTGCGGGTTTATAGCTGAGAAAGCAGAGGGAGTCCATGATATGAAACTGAAAACTGTTTGTCTGAAGAATAGGTTCAAAGGGAGGATAAAAATGGGCTTGTTGACGCTTAACTAAAACACATCTCCAGTCTTCTCACACATTTGGTGCTCGTGCCACTCTGATTTTTATGGACCGACCTGTCTGACCAAAGCCTGGTCAAGGTGCTGCAAGGTGCAGTAGGAGTTGACTGAGTCTACTCTAGAGGTCAAAATCTATTTGTAGATGTGACTAAATATCCTTTTTTGCAAGACTTGTTTAGTCTGTTTAGCCTGTCATCATAGGTGTATAGTAAGGTCAGGGGTAGAATGGCACCATGCTGGCTCTATCAACCGGTAGTATCAGTTGTTTTTGAGCTTCAAAACATTTGTAATATTCGGTTGTTTTCCTTGCATGCGTGATCAAGTTGTATATCTGGGAACAGTTTTCACTCAAATAAGCTAACATTGAGAGTAGCTGGGCATTGTGAGAAATGAAAATATGCAGGTCTATTCAGGCTCTTCAGGAGATGAGGCAGTAGCCCACCATAGAGACTCCAGCTACAGCTACATGCTCCTAAGTGCATGGGGACTCTATTAGTCTAGAGGCGCTGTTTGCTCCCAGGGGTCTTGGTCTCCTTAACTGTGGGACTATTATCCAACACAGGTCCACTTGACTGTTCAACCAGTACTAACCCTTTTCACACCCGCATTAAAAACTGAGAAAAAGCCATCAAGTAACCCTACTATACTGTACTATATACTGTACCAAGTAGCCTACTAGAACAACAATCCTATATTACGTCTAAAATGATGTGCTATTGCATTGGTAAGAACATAAAAAAGGCTTCGGCCAATACATATTACATGTAAAGCAATATTGATAATGTTCTTTTGGAGGCTGAGGAAAATTAACAGCATTTAAGGAGTAGGGTCTGTGGTGTGGTACTTGATATCTTTTTTTTCAGCTGTTGAAACAGTGAATATGGAATGCAAATTCAAAATGTAATATTACCAATATGTACTGATTTAATGTAGATTACTTAGGAGCACATTATACACACTTAAGAGCTCAATCTTGAATAAATGTTTAGTTTTATTTTCTTATTTACACTTCAAGCAATGTTTGATTTTATTAATGCAACATCTGTGATCAGTTGGCTAGTACTGTAACTACCCAGCGGAGGAGAGCACTTGCAGTCAGCCAGAGAGAAGCTACATTGTGTGGTTTTTCTCTATACATTACTTCTATACATAATGGCTCTGGAGAGGCTACAGATAGAAAATGTAAATGTTCGCTTTCTATTTTTTAAGGTGAAGTGAACACATTCTGTGCAGTGTTAATGTGAATGTATTGTGGTAGCAGCTAGCTCATTTAGCTAACACTAGCAAATGCTAACTACTGCTACCTTATGCTCAGTGGCGATATATCCTATATCCCAAGGTAAGCCTGGCATACCCATACCAAATCCAAATAAAATTTGATTTTGGCGCCTGAGACTTAAATGCGTCTTGTATTCTGCCATATCGCATCGCAACGATATGGCAGAATACTATTATAACTAACTAGAATAATATTTAACTAGAATAATATTTGTTGACAAATAATATCAACAAAAGTTGGTCAACCCTTACAAAACACATGCAATAATTCAGATAATATTACATAGCATCAACATAGCATCATGGAACATCACACAACACAAGAAATAACCACACAGCACAACAGACAGTTGACCCCTTTAACTCCTCAACATGTTTTTTAAAGGATAACTTTTCATCTATGAATATACCCAGATATTTAAAGGAGGACACTCTTTCAATGGCAGTACCATCCAAAGAGCAGATTTTTGCCTCAGTATCCTGCGGTGCATGGCATCTAGTGAATAGCATGTATTTTGTTTTTGCAGCATTCAGGACAGGTTTAAGCTCTAGTAGTGAGCGCTGGAGGGAGTTGAAAGCTCTCTGCAGAGCAGGCAGTGCTTCCCCTAGTGATGGAGCAGATGTGTGAAGAACTGTCTCATCTGCGTAGTAATGTACCTTACAACCTGAGGAGGCAATGATTGTTTTTTATGTATAAAGTGAAGAGTAAGAGCCCTAAGATAGAACCCTGTGGCACTCCTTTAGTAACCTCCAGAGGCATATATTGAAAAGACCCAGCAAGAACATTGTGTCCTACTCGAGAGATAGCTTTTAAACCAATGGCAGGCGTTTTGATCCAGGCCGACTGAAGCCAGACATTCTAGCAAAAGTCGGTGGTCCACTGTATCAAAGGCCTTTGACAGATCAAACACTTGCTGACCAGAGCACAAACAGTATCGTTTATAACAAGGGATGCTGATGAGACAGCGCTGTGCCCAGATCTAAAAACAGATCGATAAGTATTTACAATGTAATTTCTTCTCAGGATAGAGTTAAGCTGGACGTTTGACAAATTAAAAATCAACCAATCAAATTAGCCCACACATACAAAACCGCGAAAAATGTCATCAGTCGAAATGTAACCTATTCTGTGATTTGTCAAAATGCTTAAAAGTGGGTGTAGGGTATACCTGCTCCCAGGGGCTTACACTGGAATTCCCAATGACATTTTAACATTGGGACAGTTTATCGAATCAAAACTAGTTATGATTGTCACGCCATTCATCTGGCTGTCAATCACCCGAGGAGAGCCTGATGATGCTAGGTTAGTTCATCACAGTCACATTAGCTATCTAGCTAGCTACTGGCAGTGATCAACATGGAAAACGGAGATCTAGAACATTTGTTGAAAAATGATTTCACAAAACTAGCACCAGATCAGATGATTGATTGCTGGGATGGTGGATTGGACTAATGAATCAGAGACGAGGCATTAGATTGTGTTTATTTGAGGGAAACCAATGTTTGAGTCCATGGCTGTGGAGCTACACTTTCACTACTCGGGACTTGGACAACATGCATGATTTGGATTTAACTTGCAAAACAGCACAAGAAAGACTTCTCATAAATAAAGTGGATCAAACGGGATTGGGTTACGAGATAAGGTAGGCTTTGTGATTAATTATGAGTTGTTAATATAGTCATGAAATGATGGGAGGATTATGTTAACGGTTCATCCGGGAGGGCCGTTAACTTCAATCTCAACAAGCTACAGTATCTACAGTAGCTGTCTAACATTACTAAGTGGTTATGGTTGTATGTAACGTTACACTTGGAAAAGTAAAACAGTCATTGACTCCAGAATCCTCTTGCACTGTCAAACGCCCACTTGCTAAGCTAAGCTGTAATCCTTATCGACAGGTGAAACGGGGGCATTTTGAATTAATGAACACAGGAACATCGAGAGTCCAACAGAGGCGCGCATGCAGCCTCTCTCTCCCGCTTACAAAGTCACTTCTTGTTTCCTAATTATATGGTTTATATTTAAGCAATAAACCACGAGAGGCCGTGTGTTATAGTGATTTTATAACAGCTAGGGGGCGTTGTTGGGCATGACGCGAAGCGGAGCTGTTATAAAATCACTATAACACACAGCCTCTCGTGGTTTATTGCTTTTATACTGTACAACGGTTACTACAGCTATTAGTGTAAAATAAACACACAGCAATGTAAAATATTAACATTTATTCAAAACGAAGCATCATTCCCTCAATTCCGCCGAGCAATATAGTTCCCCTAACAAAAGGGTTGCCAAGCAACAACAACAACTACAATGCATTGGATCAAATGGGAGGCGCATTAATACTGAAAATGGAAGGATATGTGGTCCCAGGTGTGTTACAAAGTATTTTAACACGGCTTCCAGCCAATCAGAATCAAGAACCAGAACTAACCGTTGTATAATAAGAGATTATATCAGGTCAAACACACCCATTTTATAACTTTGTGATGTGGGGTTAGGGTTAGGGTTAGGGTTAGGAGGTCTAGCACCAAAACGTGGCTCCGGTCGTATCCAAAGGCCTCCGGGCTCGAGGTTCGTTTTGGCTGGGTAACTGTTCATGGGCCCTTCTGGTGCCTAGAAACCTCCCGTCAGGGCATGCAAAAAATGTGGGCGCACACGATACAAGCGGCTGCGCTGCGCTGGCTCTGGCATGGACCCACCAGACGCCTCTGCTTATGCTAGTTAGAGTAACACCCATCCTCACTTGTGGGCAATACTAGCTACATGTCCCAGCAAAATCACACTCTTGAGAAAATATTTGAACATGCCACTCCGCACCAACAAGTCACACTGTACCAAGATTCTGTTTGAGGAACGGGGATACGATTTTGTCATTACGTGTAAAAGCTAATAATAATTGTATTTGCAGTTTTTGGAAAATGGTACCTGGATGAATTTGTGCTACTATTGCTCAGCTAATAGCATCAGTTATCAGCTGAAAAAAGGGCAAAGTGCTTGCTTGCTTTGTGCTGTAGCAGTGTGTTATTTTATGTTGTCCTCCATGTGCTTCTGTGAGTGTGGCACTTACACCACGGGTTGTTAGTGAGATAGAAGGGAAGAGAGAGAAAGAGAGAGAGGAGAGATAAAGAGAGAGGATACAGAGATAGAGAGAGGATACAGAGAAAGAGAGAGAAGAGAGAGAAAGAGAGGAGAGAGAGAGAAAGAGAGAGGCGCCAGAGAGGTGTTGTGTAACGGAAAAGTGGTAACACCACCTTGGACCTGTGAATCGATCGGGTCTGGCTGCTGACCGCTGGAACAGCTGATGATAGACTAATAATATATGTGTGTGTGTGTGTGTGTGTGTGTGTGTGTGTGTGTGTGTGTGAGTGTGCATGCATGCATGTGTGTGTGTGTTAGTCGTCAAAGCCAGTCATTTCAGTCAGCACACTGTAAGAGCAGCGGTGTGAAGAACAACTGAACAGCAGATGCTTCCCATTTGCACCATTGTTGTTATGATTTGCGCAAGTCGGATTGGGCTCCCACAATTGTGGCCTGTATACGCCCATCTAAATAGCAGTGACCTCCAGTAGGTCACAAGCCACTAGTGAAAATGAGCTGTTGTGATAGGTTAATCTAATGGCCAAATAAGATTTTCAGCCAAAGTGAAAAATCTATTACTGCATTGAAAATTGTATGAAATAACAGAAGGTTATCAGGCCCCTGATGGACAACATGTGCAACCTTTGAGAAAACGCACTCAACCTCTGTAGCCACACTTAGAAGTATCAATGGAAAATTAAATGCATACAAATAGTCACATGCAATTAGCTTTTGATTTGAAAGGGGATTTCAGCTGCCATATGTGGACTGGATTTAATATTTTCCCTAGACACTTTAGCATGAGCATGGCTTTCTAATGAGCAGCCTGGATTTCAGGGATGGGGCACATCTGACCTTGTGTTTAAATTAATGCACAATTTTGAGGGCTTGAGGATAAAATGGCCTCTCTCAATAGGCTGTATCAGGAGAAGCCTGTCCGCTTTTGCACTGCGCGTTGTGGAACATGTCGTTGTCACCATTAATATGATTTCTGTGCAATATAAATAAATCTATATCTATAATCTAATCAGTCTATAGCCTCGTTCAGTTTTCATACTGGACTTCCTTCAATAAAAAGCTGAAAAAGTGTATCCTCATTCATACAATCAAAAGTGATTATTTTACTGATATAAAGACGGATTATACATCATTTTGGGGTATAAAATTGACTACCCCATTACAATAGTTATGGCCTTTTATACCACTTAACCCTGCAGGAGGATCTTTTTGCGTTGTCTGTGCGTTCTCTCTGGTAACGTTTGGGACAGCGAGTCCCATTCGGCTTCCCTCTATTACGTTTCTCTTCACTGGACGTTGTCAAATTGTAATTTCACGTGAAGTTTTCTTCTCAACGAAATCCTTTTCATATTCTCCACGATGATTCAAGGGGCATGAAATTAGCCCCAAAACTCTTTATGACTCTCCCAGTCAAGGTGCCCTGTCATTGTTAACAGGAACAGTGAGTTAATGCGAGACATTGAACTAAAAGAGGAGTTTAACCTTACAGTACTTCCTGTAGAGTATAGCATATAATACAACTTGAGTAGAAACTCACATAAGAATGTTTATTGAACAGACTAGTTCAATATGACATCAGTTATTTTTGAGTTGGACACATTTTGAAAGGCAGAAACACATTTCCATAGATCGATATGATACAGCAGCACTTGTCTACAGCATGTGTATTTGTGTGTGCAGTGTTTGATGTGCAGACCAGTTATTTGGATGAAAAAACATCCAACACATTGGCACAGACTCCTGGGGAAAACCATAGGCAAATCAAATCAAACTTTATTTGTATAGCGCATTTCATACACAGAGGCAACACAATGCGCTTTACAGAGAGCAATGGGGAGGTGGGCATAGGTCCCACCCCTACATATTCCAGAGGGAAGCAAAAAAACAGTTTCACCCGGGGGCCAGAAAAGTGAGCTGTAAAAATTCTTCCCTGACCTCTCTCAACGAGACGATCGAGCAAGCTCCTGGAGTATGTTTGTCTATTGGCTAAGAACATCTACAGAGCAGTAAACATGGGCTAGATACTTCATAAGAGAGACATGACTAACAGGAGAGTGCACAAATAGTTACAGAGAAGTTGCCTATATGGTAGGCCATTACGTGTTAGCTATCCCTGTAGTCTCTAATATGATAGTGTCAATGTAAAGATGGATTCAATGGACAAGACAAAGCAAAAACATTCATGCATTGCAACAGTTAGGGTCAACTGTTGGGCTTAGCCAAAGGGCTTCATATTAACATCATATTAACATCTTCATATTAACAATATATATATATTTGGTCTCTCTAGAATGGTTTTGATCAGAGGGTAAGCTCAATGGTAATGTCTAAATCACTTTGACTGGTCAGTCTGATCAAAGCTACAGTACATCTGTTAGATCAGGAACCTGAAAACTGGGCATCGATGTTCGTCTTGTCCCCTGTCAAATTACCAGGGAGCCTATGAAGCAGATGTGTGCATCTTGTGCATAGAAAGAAGTTATTGGCATTATTTGAGGACAAGTTTTAGTTTTAATTCAACCATGAGTTACATGATATTACCATGACAGCTGATACACAAGAACATTCAACATTACTCTTGGTTACATAATCGTCAAATGTAAATTATTCGTGAAGTATCTGCTTAAGACAAGACAAGATCCTTTGAACAGAAGCAGCTTTATTTATTCATAACAGGAGATCAAAGACAGTTCACAGGCGATTATAACAACCAAATTAAAGTGGTCACACTTTACAATAAGGGTCACAAAAATATTAGTTAACTGTTAACTAATGCTTATTTAGGGTTAGGTTAGGTTAATAATGTCAATTAATACCTTAGTTAAGGTTAGGGTTAGGGTTAGGTGAGTTAACCTTAGGTAACATAAATAACATGGTTAATAGTTAACATAAGTAAATGGTTAATAGAGACATTAGTTAACTGTTACTTAATGCTTAATAATGCATTAACTAATGCTTATTAATGTACCCTTATTGTAAAGAGTTACCATTAAAGTTTTATTTTTTCATAAGAGCTTCAGAAAAACCTGCATTGGGCCCATTAAATGTACTGTAGCTTCACAACTACATGAAATTTAGTTTTGACATAAATGTCTATCCTCCCTGATGGAAACTGCACTTCACATATTTTACCAGATGCCTTCTTTCTTTCTTTCTTTCTTTCTTTCTTTCTTTCTTTCTTTCTTTCTTTCTTTCTTTCTTTCTTTCTTTCTTTCTTTCTTTCTTTCTTTCTTTCTTTCTTTCTTTTTTTCTTTCTTTCTTTCAAAAAACCCTTTGCAACACCAGTATATTGAAGTGAGGCACTAGCAGAGCACTGAAGCTACTCACCTAGCAATAAGAATTACTCCCACGGTCCCAAAGCCAGTCAGCATTCGTCTCAGACAGTAGACTACCAAGAACGCCGAGCCAGACGAACACGCTTGTCCCTCACACTCCTCCATCTGGACAACTCCAACTGTTAAAATGCCTGACATTTTATTTCTCTCTTTGCTGAACAGACAGTTTTATCTGAAAGCGGCTTAGAATGGCTGACCTCTGACCTCTTGTTTCTAATGGCTGCATGTCTACGAGGGCGACTGTGGCTCAGAGCCATGGTGGTGGATTCTCTCTCTGCTCTCTGGGATTCAGGGATCTGAACACCGCTTTTCAGTCCATTGGGTTAATTGGCCAACAAATAGCATGTAGATGGTGACATTAGCGAAGGCACATATGCGGGTGGATAAGCATGGATGAAATGCCATTAGAGCACATTTTTTTGTGGGTTAGCTTTTAGATAGTTGTAAATGTGGCCTTTGTTCTAGCAGTGCTTCTGCTGCTGCAGCTTTTAATACTGTACATGCATTATGAGCAATTATGCTTATTCTGGTTGAAACCTTTTAAACCAAACCCCCACCACTCTGTCTTCAGCTCCTTTGGAGCACCACAGCTACCATAATACGAGCAGACGGTACACACACTAGTGTTGTAGTACTCTACCCTGGTCTTGGTCTCGAGACCGGTCTCAAGACCACTTTTTGAAGGTCTTGTCTCGGAATCGACCACATTTTTACTCGGTCTTCTCTTCTTTTACTCGGTCTTTTCTTGAGGACTCAGGATTTTATTTCCAGACCAGTCAAGACCACAACTGAGGGACTATCACTGAAGTGCCTGTGCATTGGTTCACTTATTACACATACATATTATATATGGCAATGAAAGAGTTGGAAATATGGATCTTTTCAGATCGATTTGAGGAGCGCTAATGGTTTGCATGTTCCAAGTTGTATTGTGTCATGTAGTGTGGAGCGCTCACTGGTCTGGTCCTGGTCTTGACTGGTCTGGTCCTGGTCTTGACTGGTCTGGTCCTGGTCCTGACTGGTTTGGTCCTGGTCTTGACTGGTCTGGTCCTGGTCTTGACTGGTCTGGTCCTGGTCTTGACTGGTCTGGTCCTGGTCCTGACTGGTCTGGTCCTGGTCTTGACTGGTCTGGTCCTGGTCTTGACTGGTCTGGTCCTGGTCTTGACTGGTCTGGTCCTGGTCTTGACTGGTCTGGTCCTGGTCTTGACTGGTCTGGTCCTGGTCTTGACTGGTCTGGTCCTGGTCTTGACTGGTCTGGTCCTGGTCCTGACTGGTCTGGTCCTGGTCTTGACTCAGTCTCAACCCCTTAACGTCTTGGTCTTGTCTTGCTCTCGATACACTCTGGTCTCGGTCGTGACTTGATCTCGGTTTAGGTGGTCTTGACTACACACTATATCTGGGCTCTGGGTCTCACCTTAGTTACAGCAAACCTTACTTTTTACAGCATCTACTTGTGTGAATGTGGAGTGGAAATAAGAGGAAATTAGGTTTCCAAACAAAACACTTTTTTTAGTGCATGCATGGGAAAGACTAGACAGTGAGAAGAGCTCCACTATGTCTTATGTTCGGTTGCCCTCTCCTCCTCCTCTGGGGCCTCAGTACAGTAGTTACAGCCTCAGCGACTCATGCAGAAAGATCCACAGGAGGGATTCTCTCATACAAGATTAATTAGAAAGAGTGCCGCTGGATTACTGGTGGATATAAATACATCAAACCTTTGGGTCAAATAATTCAGTCAACACTTTTTTTCTGCGGCGCCCAGGGCCGGTTCTGGCACTTCTGATGCCCTTGGCAAGATTTTGGACGTACAATCAACTAGCATCAACAACTGTTAGCTAGCATTAGCTTAGCCTGATACACAGAGTGATAAATGGCCTAATTTTGACACAATACACATTGTTTTTCTCTCATAAGTATATATATAGACTAGAGCACACCCAACAGTTTCAGAGGTGCAGACTAACATAACATCAACACCCTGACAAAGGTTGTTTTTTTGTGCCAAAACAACAGTCATTAAACACAGCAAAGGAGAAAACTTGAGTGTGCGACTTTCTTGCTTTTTAATAACATCCATGCTAGTCGTGATCAAGAAGATGGTGCATTTGTAAAGGCGACATTGCTGGTTTAATCAGATGCTGTGAGACAGGTCTGGCTCAGCTCTGCACTACTGGGACGGTTGATGGTAGACTGTTTGCTCAGCACACAGAAGGCTTATTTATAGGTCTGAGTTGGGATGGCAACTCCCAAACCACAACTGCTTCACAGTCGGACAACTGGCATGGTAACGGCATTAGTGAAGCATAAGTACAGAGAGCGTCTCAGGAGAGGAAGACGGAGAAGGAAAGAAACAGACAGAGATAGACTAGGTGACTAGACTAGGTCTAACTAGACTAGACTAGACTAGGTCTAACAGACTAGACTAGACTAGACTAGGTCTAACAGACTAGACTAGGTCTAACACATACAGTGCATCACCTTTCAAGTAAGATATTGTATGCAATACACTGGATATTCCTGTAGATATTCCTGTAGGTGGTCTGTCACCCACTTAGTGCTGACAACTTTGCAAAATAGAGAGCAACCCTGAATCCACTCAGTTGAAGTTAAGTTTGAATGACATCTAACAGCTCTGGGAAGCAGTTCCCTTCACAGAGAGTGAAAGAAGAAAGGAAGAGACAGACACAAGACAGTTGTGCAAAGGTCAAACTAAAAATGAGCTTGGCAGAGCAGTGGAGTGGAAGAATCTAAATGTCGGCGTGGAGTTTAGAGGTTATTTACTCCGTCACATTTTCCTTTTCACTCTCGGGGGCATTTCAAACGTCAATGGAAAGATGGATTCACCTAAAGTGATCACACAACACAAAATCGCTGAAGGTTTATTTTTTAAATAACAAACTTAGGGGCCCGATTTATTTGGTGCAGAGCAATAAAACTGCTAGAAAAACCTGTAATAGTTAATAGAGGAGCAAGCACCGACAAACGATCTGAGATAACAGTGATAGCGTACCTTGTGCCGTACTGTATATTGTCAAGGTCAAGGTCAAGGTCAACTTTATTTATATAGCACATTTAAAATCAACCGAAGTTGCACCAAAGTGCTTTACAGTATACATTAAATAAAAACAGACAATACATACAAACAATACTGAATATAAAAGTGCACCATTTAAAAACTACACAGTCATACCAGGGCCAGGGATGTATGGCTTAACTAGCCTTAGAAAGCCAGTGAAAACAGGTGAGTCTTTAGCTGTGATTTAAAAATGTCTAGGGTCTGGGCAGAACGAATTTGTAGCGGCAGACTGTTCCACAGCTTCGGGGCAGCCACTGCAAACGCTCGGTCGCCTTAAGTCCTGAGCCTAGACCTTGGGACATCCAGTTGAAGCTCATTTGATGACCTCAGTGCTCTAGCTGGGGTGTGAACATGGAGAAGTTCAGCTAGGTACTGAGGGGCCAGGTCATTCAGTGCCTTAAAGACAAGGAGCAGTATTTTAAAGTCAATCCTGAAGCGAACAGGGAGCCAGTGCAGGGAAGCCAGCACCGGTGTGATGTGGTTTCGCTTCTTTGTACCAGTCAGCAGGCGGGCAGCAGCATTCTGCACTAGCTGCAGGTGTCACAGGGAGAGCTGGTCTAGACCCACATACAGACCATTGCAATAGTCCAAACTGGATGAAATAAAAGCTTGGATAACCCTTTCCAAGTCATTTGGAGAGAGGTAGGGCTTTAATTTGGACAGGAGCCTTAGCTGGAAAAAGGAGCCTTTTACTACGGAGACTATTTGTTTGTCAAATTTAAAAGCACTATCAAACGTAACACCCAGACTTTTGATAAAAGAGCGATTCTTGGCAGCTAGAGGTCTTAGAGCACCAACAGAGTCCTTTTGACAGTGTCCAAACACAATAACCTCTGTCTTCCTATCATTAAGATTGAGAAAATTTTCATCCAACCATTAACATCATTTAAACAAGTTAGCAGAGGCTTGAGGGAATCCTGACATGTCATTTTCAACGGAAGGTAAATTTGGACATCATCTGCATAGCAATGAAAGGAGACATTGTGTTTGCGGAAAATAGAACCCAGGGGCAGCATATATAAGGAAAATAATAAACGGCCTAGGATGGAGCCTTGCGGGACACCACAGGTAAGGGGGGCTACATTTGAGGAGAACTCCCCTAGGTGGACAGAGAAACTCCTGTCAGTCAAGTATGACTGAAGTAACTTGAGGGCAGCACCTTTAATACCAACACACTGTTCTAGGCGGGATATAAGGGTCTTATGATCCACAGTATCAAAGGCAGCAGTTAGATCTAATGCTACCAGGATAGCAGCACACCCAGAATCCACAGTTAAGACAGTTGAACATTCTTAACAGAGCGGTTTCAGAACTATGTAGACATAGACTGATTATATATCTTTATAAGGAAATTCTAAAAATGTTTTTTCACAGACTTTTTTTAGTTGCTTTCCCCAGTATTCTAGGTATAACTACAATAGAAGCTATGTTTTAGCGTTATCTTCATTGCTCTGTGCCAGAATATTAAAGGATAAGGACACTGAATTTCATGTTTAGCCCTATTCCTGGCTTCCCTGGCATGTATCTGACTAGTACAGGTTAAAATATTTCTGTTTTGTGCAGTACAGAGTTCTGTGTCAATAACGTTGGCGCGTGCACCCAAGCTCGTTGCTAGCTATGGGCACACTCTAAAAACTCTAAAAAGTGTTATATACAGGTACGTGGATTTCAAGTTCAGTACGTGGATTTCAAGTTCAGTTCAAGTAAACAGTACTAATTTCACTGAACATACAACAGCCTCCAGGGGCGGACTGGGGAAATAATTCAGGTTGGGCAATGTAGCCCCAGTCAGCCCACTGATCTTGCGACCAGCCGGCAAGTTGTTGAGTATTTTATGTGCAATGACATATTTTATGTGTCATTGCACATAAAATACAACAACATTTAATTTGACAGTTCGCTCAGATAGCAGCAACAACAATAGTAAAATACATATGCATACATAGCATTACGATAACCAGAATAATTCAATCCAAATTATAACATGCGAGTCGAAAACTTTCATAGCTCAGCCGAACTAAACAATTACTGCAAATGAACACATAGCTAAAAAGACAGCTAGTAGCTAGCTAGCTAGCCAGCATTATTACTTACAAGTCAAGAAGGTGGCCGCAAAACTCTGCGTCTGTTTTGAAGCCGATTTCATCACATAGCTCTCTCCAACGGATAAAAGCCTTACCAAGATTGACTCTGGTCTTATCCCTCGCTCTATCAGATTTTCTTTTTCTGGCTTCCTCCGTGATGTTTCGCTGTATTATCTTTCTGAGTAGACTGTTTGGACGATTCAGCTTACTTTTAGTAAATCTAATTGGAGAATTAGCACCAGACATTTTTGTAAAGGTCCAAATATCACGATGTATTGCTTTAAGGCCCTGGGATCTTTAGTCCCTCTGTCCTACCGTAGGATACATTTGAGCGTGACTCATGGAGTCATGAGTCATGAGTGGAGCAGATGTTAATCTGAGCCCGACTCACTGCTGTGCTTCCTTGCATCACAATCTAGCATGAATTAGACACACAGAACCGTCAAATGTCCTGTTGCAAATGTTTGTCAGACTGATCTGTGGAGTGAAATAGAATGTAAGCTCACCAGATCAGGCTGGTTGATCAGGCTGTTTAACCCTTGAGAGTCCCCGATCACACCGCCGTGATTGAATAGCAGAATCTGGTAAATAGCTGATCCTAAGGGTTAATCACTCTACACTAGACATATCCCTGATATTACACTGGTAATAGCTCTAATCACTGATTGGCCTCCACATTTCCAGAGATGCCTTCATCCTACAAGATCAGTCAAGAGATGGCAGGTACCTACCGGATGATCTCATATGCAGTATCCATAAAAATGTCTGTATTGATTGTGAGATCTAATAATACCATACCTGGCACTGGCAGACATCCCATTGATATTCTATTGATCATCAATCCCAGCGCCCCGTTGGTATATAGTGTGAATTCATCAAGCTGTGGAAAGGGGACCTGTTCTGAAAAACCTTTTCAGTGCTTGTGCACATAATTTGGGTCTCTGATGGGCCTACAAACACAAACTTTGAAATAAGACAACCCAGACATTTTTTTGTGATCAGCCAAATTCTGAAAATGTGATTCAACAGGCCGTTCAGATTTATATATATATATATATATATATATATATATATATATATATATAATATATCAACTAGCCACTCAGAAACGTCCTACTGCATGAATTGTGTTTGAAGTCTTGGAGGAACAGGAGTGGGGATGGAGAGCAGCAGCTCATTTGCATTAAAGATACAGACACATGAAACGGACTGAGACGGAGGCATGCTAGAATACATCATCTCAGAGATATTTTCAGCAAAAATATTCAGACATGTTTTGGGGACCCCAGAGACCTATATTAACCTGTTGTAAAGGAGCATAATAGGGGACATTAAAGCATTTACAAATGATCTGTGATGCAGTGGGATTGTTGATTTGGTTGTCTCGTTTGAAATGTGGACAATTTTTCCTGGATGGGAAGACATACCCTTTTCACCGCAGGTATCTGCTAGACTGAAACAACCCCCCCCCCCCAAATGCACCAAGAGTTTCAAGAATCAAGACTTCCACACAATTACTACATTTCCAGAATCCGTAAACCCCTTTCCTTGAACCATTTGGTTACAGCCCCCTGTTTCTTATGGTTATCCTAACAGAAGACAGTATCATACTTCTCTTCGTGTCTCTTTTTCATTCACCATTGCACTGCAGAACGCCATTTGAGTGAATGCATGCCTATCTGTGTGTGCATGTGTGTGCGTGCGGTGTGTGTGTGTGTGTGTGTGTGTGTGTGTGTGTGTGTGTGTGTGTGCGGTGTGTGTGTGTGTGTCGCTACAGTACATTATAGTGGAGGAAATGCTGGTAAAAGCTGTGTAAGGGCATTAGTGAGGTGTGATTGCATCACATTCTATCCCTAAGACTAAATCTGTCAGTGTAAAGACTTTGAACTACAGTACTAGGTGTTAATACACTTGCATGCTATTACTACCATGGCTACAGTCGATGAACTGACTGCAGTTAAGAGTTGCTCATCTATTATGAGAACAACCGAAATGTGTCTTTGCTCTTCAATCTCCCCCATCTCCCCCACGGTGCCCTCTATGTTGACCCCTCTACGCGGTGTTAGTTGAGTCGAGGTCACAGGGTCAGCCAGCGTGAGCAGCGCCCCTTGTGCTAGGGGTAAGTGCCTTGCTCAAGGGCGCAACGGTAACCATTTATTGATGGGAGTTTATTCAGCTGCCGTCCAATGGGCAGCTGCCCATGCTGTGTTTCGTTGCGAATTAACAGACATTGTGTGTCGAAATATCACTTTCAAGACCTGGACGAGAGGGCAACTACAGGAAAAGCAAAACACACCATAGGCTCACAAAAACCACACAGTGTAAAGTAGAGTACACAGTAGAGTGTTTTGTCCTTGTTATGGCACCTTTGCACTGTATGTAGCAGCCTGTATGTCCAAGACTAATTTCCCTCGGGACAAATAAAAGAATCTTTAATCTTTAATCTTGAAAATAGGCCGAGACAAAAGTAAGCTGTTTTACTTTGAGCTGTATGTCAGTTTGATATTTTATAAATTATAGGGCATACAGTAACACGTCATGTGTCATTGAATGCACGTATGAGAGATTTTATGTCATGTTGTCACAACAGTAGCTAAATGCCAGTAATTCATATAGGATAGACCTAGCTGTTACTGTACTTAAGCAATTGACCACGAGAGGCAGTGGGTTACACAGGTTTTACAACAGCTACGGCGCTTTACAACCCCTGTAGCTGTGGTAAAATCCTGTTTCTACAACGGAGAGTTTGGATACTTGATTCTGATTGGCTAGCAGCCGTGGTAAAATACTCTGTAACCCACAGCTGCGACCGCATAACAATTAGTTTAATGTGACGTCAATCTCATCGCTTTGCGTAGCAACCACATAAGCCTATATAGGCATAATTCGTGTGGTTCATGTTTATTTGAACATTTCCAGTTATGGTGCAGTTATTAAAACAGTTCTCCAGAGCACTTATTTTTGCTGGTAGGGGTGTGGAAGTGTTGGAGTCGGACTGATGAGTGTGTTTTTGTAATAGGCTACCTACAGTAGGTAAACGGGTGTAATTAATAAAAAGGCGAGGTTGCTGCGAGTGGTCAATGAGATTGACGATGCATTAATACTAATTTATATAAGGTCGCAGCCGTGAGTTAGAGAGTATTTTACAAAGGCTATAAGATTGATGAAAAACCATGGCATGGGGATAAGCATTACTGATGTTATACAGGAAGCTGTCAGCACACTGACAGTTATTTCAATGCCAGCATTTTGGTCCGTCAGCAGTTGCTATTGTTTATTACAGATGTTTACAGTCTTCACCGTGCCATTTTCATTTGTGTACTCATGCCTATACCCTACATTATATACTATATAATGTAGGGTACCTGTGATATACTGGTAGTATGAATCAGAAAATATTTCTCAAGCTACAACTATTAAGACCATTGTTATGATACTGTTATGCACATGTTATGAATCGCACGTGACAAATGTTTTGACACTATTTATATGGCAACAACGTGAGATTGTGCCCTAAAAGGGCAAGTGTTATGTCAACAACGTGTCATAGTACCTCTCATAACTGGTTCCAGTTCATGCAACATGACACTGTAATTCAACGATGATGACATAACCAGGCCTTGTTGCTTGTACTACAGTATTATGAACTCATCCAGCCAAGTCCACCATCTATGTGTCCCTCAGAGAGAAAGCCCTTTCAGATTCAGGACATGCACCTAGAAACTGTATAATATACATTTCCCACTCTGTCAACTGTGACAAAAAAAACTATTTGGAATCTGAATTAGTGTTGGTGGTCTGGTGGACCCCTTTAGGTTGTTTAAAACTAGCCTTTTAGCCATTATCTTTATCTAACGATAGACATGCATGTTGAAAAACGATTTTTGAGAATGGGAAGGGGGAGATTTGCCACCACTGACTTAAGTCATTGTGATCTCACTGTTGTAGGGAAAAGGGGAAAGGGCTGTTGCCATGGTGCTGAAGGAGCTTCCGGGTAAAAAGGCCTCCTCAGAAGGAAACACCCTCTTCACCGTGACAACCAAGGTGGGCATGATGACCACCGACAGGAAGCAGCAAGCACTTCCTGGTTTGGTATACAACATCGTACATTTTATTTTGGATTTATTTTCACATTATATTAGCCCTAAGGAACACATTTTTCTAAATAGCCAGACAGTCACCGAACCTATTCAGATGAAATGCTGGGCCAGAGGCTGAACATAAGTCACAAGCCTCTTGGGATTTGAGCAAACCCGAATCCTATTACAATCAAATGTTCATATGGCTGCTAGCTGTTTGTGTGCATGTGCTGTATTGCAAGCAATGGCTTAAAGCTTTGCCTTTTCCAATATACAAAAGAAAGCACAAAAAATGCTCTACTATAAACTGCGCCTCTCTGTTTCCCAAAAGCTGATTTTCCATGGGAGAGATAACAGACTAATGCCGTGCAGTACCTATAATCAACATTTCTATGATGACTATGAAAGTAGCAGCATTCTATGACAATAGTAGATTTTAGTGTAATTTTAACTCACATCTCTGAATATTCCCATAAAGCGGTATGCAATAGCAGTATAACATAATGGCACATGCTACAGTATTATTCAATTATAGGCCTATTATTTTGTTTTGATTATCATTTCAATTGAAGTTTTTTCCTGTAACTAGTGCCTGTTCTATACCGGTAGTGATGGATTTACTGTGCAAATGAAAGGGAGCTTTTTGTTTTCATTACAGAGGGAGGATCAAATTCTGTCTATCTCACAAACCTACATAAGCAGCTTAACTTTCTTTTTCTGCTCTCTTGGGTTTTGCAGGGCTGCATTGGATTACATTTGGAATTAAATGAATCATTTAATCAAGTGTTCTTATTTTATTTTTATTTATTTGAGTTTGTGAAGTCTACTGTCACCCATGCATGTTATTGGGTTAGATGTAGTTTTGGATCCTGGTACTGAATTCGATCAGAGAGATATTTTTGTTGTGTGAAACAGGCTTTGAAGTGTTGCTTAATACCCTATTATATATGCAGATTATGGAAATGTATTTACATGTGTGTTCTGCGTGTGTGTGTGTGTGTGTGTGTGTGTGTTTGTGTGTGTGTGTGTGTGTGTGTACAGATGTGTGGTAGGGGTGTATAAAGGTGCTTGCGTGTGCGTTCATGCATGTGTCTCCTTATTAATTCAGTTCATCTGTCCATTTTTCAGAAGCCTTGTGGTCTGATTGGTGCTTATTCAGAAGATAAACATAATCTTACAGACCCTTGACGGACCTTTATATCCTACATTCTAATCAGAGAGAGGAAGCCTCAGGAGGGAATTAAATGGGACTAACTCCATCCCTGAGATTACTTCAGAATGACATTTTAATACTTTTAAAGACTTTTTAAATACTTTTTTATCTTTAAAAAGTAGCCTAGCTACCAAAAAAGCAATGGTTATTCATTAATATTTGAATAATTTACCTTGCATTCTATGAGAAACATATGACCTCATCAAGAGCCTAAAATATACAAACATTGAACATGGATGACTTTTATTTGATGCATCTGTTCCCATTCATGCTGCATGGGTGGTAGAAACATCTTCAAACATGACATGTTCAAAAACAGGTTCCAACGCCCTATTGTGTGGATTAGGATTAGGATGACAGACCAGACTGGTATTAGAGGGGACTATGACCAGATCGTCCTGTGATACTGCCAATGTTTTTAGAACCAGAGATTAGGCTACAGTCATGCCTAAAGAATTGAGTGACAATTCCACTGGGATCTGATTGTAGATCAGGGTATTTCAGAATCTCTCGTGACACAGATCTGACTGAGACCGTGTGGTGAAACAAACATACTACTGTGGGATCCATCTGTTTATTGTTTACTTTATGGGATGAATGGACATTTTGATGAGGTACTGTAGCTGCTGTTTTTGTCTCTCTCTCTCTCTCTCTCTCTCTCTCTCTCTCTCTTTATCTCTATCTCTCTGTCACACACACACACACACACACCACACACACAGTCTCTTTCTCTCTCTCTCTTTCTCTCTCTCTCTCACTCTCCCTCACATACACACATACTTTGTGTGTCCCTATTAGCCCATGGGCCAGATCCCAAAAAATAATTTTTTGGTACCACTCAAGGTGGCAAAACATACTAAGATTTTTTTTTCCAAAAGATCCATCTCTGTAGATGATTATTTTGGTATGATAACCATTCCTGAGTGGCAGCTGTGTCACAGTAACCAGCTCATGAAGTTAACCACCCCCTAAAGTAAACTGCATTGTAGACGCTGATGCATATCCTGGTTTAGGCTCCTGGTCAGGACATTTTTCAGTGTTTTATAATATGGTGTTTGGTCTGATTTTAAAGGGCACCTTCTTTGCTTTCGTTCAAACCCAGTTGTGAATCTCTGTGACAAATATAGAGGTCATTTGAGCTCTTCAAGTCGTCAATGACGCATTTCTCCACAATTTTGGTCTAAACTTTACTTTCTTTTAACCCTGGTCCACTTTGTGCAGAGAGAGGCAACATTCTTGGGGCACAAGGTGGGGAGTGAGAGCATCAGCACCTTGGAGGTGAAGATGCAGGCAATTGCCGACTAGCTCACTCCCACCAACTGGAAGCAGCTGAAGAGCTTCCTAGACTTGGCCTCATACTACAGGAAGTTTGTACGGGGTTTCTCCTGCACTGACGCCCCCATGTGCAGGCTGCAACAGAAAGATAGAGTTTGTGTTGACTGAGCAGTATCAGGATAGTCTGGCTTCCAACTGGATTTAGCAAAAATTTGATCTAACTTTTGTTATGCTGATTAGCTGAAAGCGTTCGTCTGTCAAGGCAAGTATTCCTGCCCACTCAAATTGTTCAGGGCAGCTGTAAGTCCAGACTCTATCGTGAAAACGATCACGACTACTATCGCGACGAGTCTGGCTTACTATCGCGACGAGTCTGACTTACTATCGTGACGAGTCTGGCTTACTATCGCGACGAGTCTGACTTACTATCGTGACGAGTCTGACTTACTATCACGACGAGTCTGGCTTCCAGGCTAGTGTTGGGAGGCGTCCAGCAGGCCTCAGCCAGCTGTGAGTGAGGTCCTGGTGCTCTGCCCCGCCGGCCCCACCCTGCCTGTCAACCTGGACCCTGGGGAGGGGTGCTGTCTTGCTAACGGTAAACTAAAGGCCTACCTAGATAATGTAGCTAGCTAACGTGGCTGATATGATAGCTTGCCTTGTTTAGCTAATGTGTATCTAGCAGGCGGCTTTATTTAGCTAATGTGTATCTAGCTGGCTACCGTTAGCTAACTTGATTGCTTGCCAGCGAAAGTGAAGAGTACTTCGGCCAGTGAAAGTGATGACGCAACATCATTTTACACTTGAAAAAACGGTAACTAAAATTAATTGTGATTTATTTTAATGGCGGGCAGGAAAGGGTTGCATTATTTTAACAGTAAAGCCCAATAAAAATGTAAAAATAAATTAAATGTTGATGATAGATGTCCCGGGGTTGAGCTCCGGCTGATGATGTTTGTGAACCTATGTGCTGGGGCTGAGCCCCGGATGACCCGGGCCCAATTTAACCCCTGCCTGTGTGGCCCGCCCTTCATGTTGGGGACGCCCTCTCACCTCACACAGGGCTGGGGCTCCTCCCACACCGACGCACACGCCCTCTCCCCTCACACAGGGCTGGGGCTCCTCCCACACCGACGCACACGCCCTCTCACCTCACACAGGGCTGGGGCTCCTCCCACACCGACGCACACGCCCTCTCACCTCACACAGGGCTGGGGCTCCTCCCACACCCACGCACACGCCCTCTCACCTCACACAGGGCTGGGGCTCCTCCCACACCCACGCACACGCCCTCTCCCCTCACACAGGGCTGGGGCTCCTCCCACATCAATGCACACGCCCTCTCACCTCACCCGTGGGCTGCTGATGGGTGCTATGAGCGGTTGGGAGACCAGAGAGAGAGACAGACAGAGAGAGAGACAGAGAGAGAGAGAGAGAGACAGAGAGAGAGAGAGACCAACAGAGAGAGAGGGAGAGAGAGAGAGACACAGAGAGAGAGAGAGAGAGAGAGCTGCGGGAGGTGGAGGGCTGTGCTGCAGTGCGACAGGAAGAGGGGTTTATCTGCTGGGAGCTGTATGCGGTGGATCAGGCCCGGCGGAGGCAGCAGCAGCAGCAGGACTCAGACCTGCAGCCCCTTGGCCAGCGGGTGGAGGCCCAGCAGCGACCAGCGGGGGAAGCGGTCTCCAAGGCCACCGAAGGGCCGTGGTCTAACTTTGGGGCTCTGTGTGAGGGGGTGTCTGTGTGAGGGCACGGAGGGAGCCAGCAACGGGGGCTTGGGTGAGGTTCGGGTTAGAGAGGGGCCAGGCGGTGGCCCCCAAGGGTCCGCGGGAGGCGGTGCTTAAGGCCGTGCATGGAGCAGCAGGGGAGTCTGGGCATTTTGGGGTCACTAAGACACTCCGCCGTCTCCGTCAGAGCTTCTACCAGGGCCACGTCAGGAGGGATGATGTGTTCTTTTGCCGCTGTTGTGACCCCTGTGACCCCTGCACGGAACCGGATGTGTGAGCTAGTGGGGAGACTGTTCTGTGTTTGGAGAAGATAATAATTGCTAATGTGGTTGGTTCTTTGTTTTCTTTTTATTATTGATTATTAAACTGTTGATTTGAGTACTTTGGCAGGCTATCTGATTCGGGAGATCATTACAATGAACTATGAAAGCTAAGAAAGTCCCGTTTAAAATGAGACCAAACACAATATTATTATAAAACATTGAAAAATGTCCTGACCAGGAGCCTAAATCAGGATAGGTACCAACATCTACAATGCAGTTTACTTTAAGGGGTGGTAAATGGTAAATGGACTGCACTTATATAGCGCTTTTATCCAAAGTGCTTTACAATGGCCTCTCATTCACCCATTCATACATACATTCACACACCAATGGCGGCTGCTGCCATGCAAGATGCTAGTCTGTTCATTGGGAGCAATTTGGGGTTCAGTGTCTTGCCTGAGAACACTTCAACATGTGGACAAGAGGAGCCGGGATTCGAACTGACGACCATGCGGACATTGGACAACCCGCTCTACCTCAGGAGTCATGGCCGCCCCCCTGTTAACTTCATGAGACAGTTACTGTGGCACAGCTGCCACTCAGGAATGGTTATACCAAAATATAATGTACATACATGGATCTTTAAAAAAAATATTACTAAGTTGTGCCAACTTGAGTGGTAATGAAATCCAGTTGGTCCCATGGACTGCGAATTGCGAATTAGAAATTCAATATTCCTTTTATTTGGAAAGGGAGATGATAATAGTCTGTTTAAATGGCTCTCATTTCTAATTAGTGTTTTGTGATGTCCTCTATCACAAAGAAACAGTTTTAGCTCTAGGTCGCACTCAAAGATAGTCCCTAAGAGTAATATCCTCCCAAATACCCTCAGTCTATCCACAGGGTAAAATCAATTTTGTCCTCACCAAGAACAAATGCAGACAGGCAGGCAGCGGACACACACACACACACACACACACGATAGGGGTAAAGATAGTTGATCAAATTTCCAGAGGAAGATGTGAATTGTCACAGTTTTCAGCCAGTGAATAGTCCACATGAATTCCCCAGTGTGTCACAATTTGACCCCCTCAGTGGGTCCTCCCCCCGGCCCCGTGAGACGCGTCGTGTCGCCTGGCGAAACTGGGTCATCTGGTCCGTCCGACGCTCAGCCCGCAAAAACAGCCCCACGGAGAGCACACTACCACCAGACAGAAACAGAGGGCAAATCAAATTAGCATTCAACAACATCATGGATTTTAAACATGAAAGCACAGGCATGCGCAACACTTTTGCATGGCATGTTGACAATAAGTCAGTACAGGTTAATGCTCGTTGGAGATGGAGATACTGTAGGAGAAGGCGGTCATAGAGACGTGTGGTTAAACCGCTTTGCGGCTGCTCTTTCCAACAGTTCTACTCATTTGGAGCGTTTGATAATCATCTCAAGTTGTTCATCTTGTGTTCGTCCTCATTCAAGATGCATCAAAATGATACATACTGTATACTGCACCGCCATCACGGTGCCGTCCTCGCCGTTGGGCTGTGTTGTTAAACGTCTCCCCTCCCTTTCCTCCGCAGGTCGGCGAGCAGCAAGAGAGCCGCCCGCTGCTGAGTCCCTCCATCGACGACTTCCTGTCGGAGAGCCGCATCGACGGCCCCGTGGCCCGCCCGGTCACCTCCAACACAGCAGGTAACCTCTGCTGCTCGTGACCCACATTCTGACTCTCCCTTTCTCTCTCTCTCTCTCTCTCTCTCTCGCTCTCTCTCGCTCTCGCTCTCTCTCTCTCTCTCTTTCTCTCTCTCTCTCTCTCTCTCTCGCTCTCTCTCGCTCTCGCTCTCTCTCTCTCTCTCTCTCTCTCTCTCTCTCTCTGTCTCTCTCTCTCTCTCTGTCTCTCTCTCTCTCTCCGTCGGTCAAGTCTTCAGGCCCTACTGTGTGAGAAACTGATTTCTAAAGCACTGTTTATGTTTTCTGATTTTACTGAAACGGATACAAAAAAAAGTATTTATGCTGATGATTTGCTTGTCTTAAAACCCTTTTGCTCCACGGGAGGGCATGCGTTTGGTTGTGGATGTATTGGATGTGTAATGGATGTGGATCCTGGATGAATGTACTACATTGTTGTTTTTAACCTTTGTTTTATAGCACTTTTGAGATTTCTCGGAATGTAAAGCGCACTACAAATAAAATGTATTATTATTATTATGACTATTATTATTATTATTATGACTTTTATTACTATTATTATTATTATTATTATTATTATTATTCTTTTTATTATTACTATTATTATTATTATTATTATGGGTCATCCACAACGTCCGCCTCACCGTTCCTCTTCCCTGGGCAGTTCTGTCCACTGCGCTGGACCTGGTGGACCTGAGCGAGCCGTGCGAGAGCTCCGGCGGCTGCAGCAGCAGGAAGGGCAGCGTCCGCGCCCGGAGGAGCCCCGCCGCCAGCCTCAGACGGGGGGGCGCCAAGATCAGCAGCCCCCGCAGAGCGAGGGCGGACGACACGGAGCTCATCCAGGTGGAGGTGGAGTGCTCCTCCCCCAGCCCTCGGACCCCTGAGCGAGTTTCGCTGGACTCGGGTACTGGCTGAGAGTGTGTGTGTGTGTGTGTGTGTGTGTGTGTGTGTGTCTTGGGCTTGGGGGATATTAGCCTTGTGAGACCATTCTGGTTTCTCTCCACAGATCAGTCTGGCCCTCCCCCTATGTAGAACAATTATAGTGGGCAGGGGTCCTTGGCTACGTTCTACTGGGGGACAGAACAGCAGTCAGAACTTAGTCCCTGATTGGCCCGGTCACAACGTAATCAGAGAATAATCGTTCTAGATGGGGGGAAGTCCAGACTGATCTGTGGAAAGAAACTTCAGTGTGAGCTTGCTAGATCAGAATGGTCTCACAAGGCTTACTGTAGCTACTCTTGGTTTGATTTAAATGTTGAGATTTTTCTATCTCAGTTACTCGAACAAAAGACAAAAGAAACCATAATGTAACCTTGTTTGACTCCCCTTTATCTAACTTCACAGATCGATTTTTTTTTCTCCTGGATTATCATTTACTGATATTGCTGTAAATGTTTTTGATTGATCAAAATCTATACTGATCTATTGACCTCTTCTAGCTTAAGCCACAAGCATAGGTCTGTGTGAAACACCTTTTTTTCCTGCAAGGTCATGATGTTCTCATTTGGCTAAAAATGGTTTATGTAGTACTAGCTGATTAAAAGCTGGTACAAGCTGATTTTAATCCCTGCTCTTACTATAATGAGGTACATGTCAGACCTCATTCACCACCTCAATGACGTCTGTCATTGACTAACCCGCCGACACAAAGCTGGCATCCATCGCGTGTAGACACTACTGTACTCTAATGCTTATTGGTGCATAAAAAATTTACCTCTTGTTTGGTTCAAATAAGTGAGCACTTGAATCGGCTATTATGACTGCCATTGTGCAGAGGCTTAACTGTAATGTACATTAGTACTTCCTGTTCATTCCTTTCCTTTCCTTCCCTCTTTCCTGCGCCCAGCGGGTCTCTCAGCCTCCCCCTTGGAGAAGTGGGAAGAAGTGAACCTTCAACCCGACAGCACCTTGAACGGAGGCAGGAAGAGAAGATTTGAGAAGAAGTGCACTTCAAACCACTCCTCAAGTGAATTACTGTGGTAATGTTTATTGAATGTATACCGGTGTATTCATTTCCCTGCACCAACTTCAGCCTATATTTACAATAGAAGTTATAGTATGTCAAAACAACAGTGGACATGAATTGAGAGCTGATTTGTAAGACGATGTTGATATGATCTCATTGGACATTGACTGCTTCCCTCTCCCCCCAGGTCAGCAGATTTCAAAACAGATCCATCCACCAAAAACTCCTTTGAGGTCAACAGCGTAGATGAAATCGATTACATATCAGCACAGGTCTGTTGAATTCACAAATGAGTCTGTAAATTTTGCCGATGAGGTACATATTTAGGTAAAAACATAAACATTGCTGTTACCTCATATAAGGTTAAAGGTTTCAAAGTTTTAGGAACTTTATTAGACCTGTGAGAAGATACAGAGGGATGTAATTAAATCTCTTTTAGCCTTGCAGGTTTTGCACTTTTTTTGCATTCTCAAAGACTTGCAGAAGAAATGCCATTGACCACTCACAGTTAGAGGTGAGGGTGTTTGCTGACCTGTGTGTGTGTGTGTGTGTGTGTGTGTGTGTGTGTGTGGGTGTGTGTGTTGTGTGTGAGTGTGTGTGCACTGCCATCTGTTTCCTCCAGGACTGCTGTGTGAGCAAAGAACGGAGACTGGGTCGAGCCTTCCTGGCCAGAAATCAGTCCCAGGAGGAGGAGTTTGTGAAGGCAAAGGCTGCTGTAGAGGTGAGACACACACACACACACACACACACACACACACACACACACACACACACGGTACATTTCGTGTAGATCCAGTGGATTTGGGTAGTTTGAACATAATATGCATAATATGATAAATTGGAACCTCCTCTCTTTCCTCTCCTCCTTTGATCTTTACCTCTCCTCTTCTCCTCCTACTCACAAAGCCAGCAACCAGCTGGATCTTATCTTCACTAGACACTGTTCCACCCCTAACCTATCACTCCCCTCCATCTTTCTACCCACTATTTCATGTCATCTCCCTCCCCTATTCTATTATACAATGAGATATATCCCTGTTGAAGCATTTTTAAATCAGAATTTCAATAATAATAGATTTTTTCCTAAAAAGAAAGAACAAATATTTTATAAAATAATACTTGGTAATTTACTCTGGTAATGGTTCATTTCAATCAATTACTATTTTTTACACTTTAATCTCTCTCTTGCCTCTCAAAAAAGAGGAGCACAACCTCCTCTACCTCTATGGGCCAGCCTCCACGTTCCATGACTGGATAAACTAGCTAGCTAGCACTAATAAACACACTTTTGACAAGCTACATATCTCATACAAGATAGTCAACATAACTGCAACTAAGTTCCCTTCTAGTATTGGATGCCTAACTTAGCCTACGAGTCAGTCAATTGTGTTTTGTGTGTTGCCTCTGTGTATGAAATGCACTATACAAATAAAGTTTGATTTGATTTGAGTCAGTAAGCTAAGGTTAGTCAGCACTTCGAGCAACATAGCTAATGTTACAGTAGCTAGCTAGGCTAGCGGGAACATTCTGGAAAGACGGTCAGAAAATATATGAAAACCATGTTTGGTTCCTAAAATTATCACCTTATAAAATGATGTCAAGCCACAATACCGGTAACTGAACCAAGCAAACCAATAAATAGCTAAGTTGCTTCTTGACCAAAAAGCTTTACCTCGATTTGAGGCAAGGTTTACTTTCGTCAAGTTCAAGGCTCGAGGGTAGAAGGTGTCTCGACGTCAAGCGGACCTCACGTAGCAGATGAGATCAGAGTTCCGATTGGCCCATAGAAATGCCACATACTGTAATTACTAAAACTACACTATCCAATAAGGTTGATGCTAGCCTGAACACTGGTGGGAAGGACAATCTCATATCAAAAACAGATAATATGCAATCGCAGTCATTCTCCCCTCACTCACCCAGCGGACCCCCCCCCCCCTTTTAAAAACTCTCCGGTTCTACACGATTCACGTGAATGACCTAGTTGACACTAAAAACCGCGATTGTAGCCGAAAGGCGATGAGTTTGCAGGTATGCTCTACACTCTTTCCTCTTCTCTGGACAATCTCTGTCCCCTTACCTCCAGGCCAGCACGTCCAACTCCACCTGCCCCAGCTGCTTAAGCTGCTTTCTTCCACTCTCCAACCCCCACCTCCTACTCCCAACTCCTCCCTTCTCCCTGACGATTTCGCCAACTTCTTCCCAACCCGGTCCTCAACCTTGTAACATCTAGCTGCCCCACCACGTGCTCCCTAGACCCCATCCGCTCCACTCTCCTTCAGTCAGTCTCTGATGCTTTCCCTCCGCTTTCAAGACTGCCAGAGTCACCCCCTCCTGAAGAACACATCTCTCGACCCCTCCGACGTCAAAAACTACCGACCGGTTTGCCTTCTATTCTTTCTATCTGAAACACTTGAACGTGCTATCTTTAACAAGCTATCCTCATATCTCCACCAGAACAACTTCCTAGACCCTCACCAGTCCGGGTTCAAGGCTGGCCACTCGACAGAGACCGCCCTCCTTGCAGAGATGGAGTCACTCCATGCCGCGAGAGTGAACTCTCTCTCTTCTGTCCTGATACTCCTAGACCTGTCAGCAGCATTTGATACGGTAGACCACCAGATCCTCCTCTCCACCCTCGAAGGGGAAAGGCGTCACTGGCTCTGCATGCTCCCTGTTTGCATCCTACCTGACGGGCCGCTCCTACCAGGTGACATGTAGAGGGTCGATTGTTGGAACCACATAGTCTGACTACGGAAGTTCCACAAGGGTCTGTCCTGGGTCCTCTCCTTTTTTCCCTCTACACTATATCTCTGGGTTCTGTCATTCGCTCGCAAGGCGTCTCCTATTACTGCTATGCCGATGACACCCAACTGGTCCTGTCATTTCCCCCTTCTGACACACAAGCTGAGACGCATAGCTGGGTGCTTGGCTGACATCTCGGAGTGGATGGCGACATCTCAAGCTCAGCCTGGACAAGACTGAGTTGCTGTTCCTCCCGGGGAAGGGCTGCCCACACCGGGACCTGGCCATCACCATTGAAGACACAGTAGTGACGCCGACTCGGACTGCGAGGAATCTGGGTGTGACCCTGGACGACCAACTGTTGTTCTCGGCACATTTCACATCCGTCACATGCTCTTGCAGATTCCTGCTCTACAATATCAGAAGGATTCGCCCTTTCCTCACTGACGAAATGGCACAGGTGCTCATCCAGGCCCTTTTCATTTCCTGCCTGGACTACTGCAACTCTGTTGCCAATGCTCTGGTTGAACATTGGACTTCTGCATTCTCCCACATGATTACGTCAGACTTGACCAAATGGCCGCCCTGTGAATAAAGTCAATACAAACTCTCTTCACTGTGTCGATGTAGCCGTTTTGCATCGCACTCATTGCGCATCGCAGTGGTGGGGGTACTTCGAACTTTTGAGGCACTACCTTGTGGTGGCACACGCATACCATACTCAGAGAGAGAGATAGAGAATTCTATCGGGAGATCGATAACGTGATAGGAATGTTGGCGCTAAGTTATTAGAACAGTGCATGGATGCAGTGCGTTGGCAGTTCCAGATGCTGAAGTCATATGGGGAGATACAGTAGGTAAACTGATACCAGCCATGACGCCATGAAGCCGCAATGAGTCGGTAGCCAGAGCCTCATGTCTCTGAGAGAATAGAGTGGTGGTCGTTCTGGAAAACGACACAAGCAAGGGGAAGAGTGATCCTCCTCTTTAAACGAGGATGCAACAGAAACAAGCGTGACTTTGCTGTGACTGCGCTCTGTACTGTAAAGGCCGCATTTTTGTGGATCAACCGACCGACAGAGCGAGCTGTGGTGAGATTATAGATTAGGGCCGGTCTTTATTTGGTTAAACCACCATCTATTTGACATACTGATGGTGTGGTTTTAATATGAGTTGCGTTTCACTCAGTCGGTAGTGGGAGGAAGAAGGATGCTATGGAAGCCTCAGTGTGTCGTTTGTGTCTCCTGTGGCTTTCACCTTTTCGGTGCAGTGTCTTGCTGAATTATGCCCTTGGTTTGTCCCGTAGGCACATGATAGAGGACCAGCAGCAACATGACAGAGACCGCATCCATCCTACAGAAAGAGTTTATGTCAAACAATCCATGCTTAATACAGTATACAGTGCGTCACGCACGTGCAAGCTGTTGTTTACCCTAAATACATAAGGAGATTTACCCACATTCTGTCAGTTTACTTTCAAGTAAATTGACTTAAGCCTCACAGTAAATTGGCATTACTTGTAATATTATTATACTCTTATGTCTTAATAAAATGTGGGTTACTGAAAAATCTTTTCAAAGATCTGATTCATGCCTAGTTACCGCCTAAGTTCCTTCCTCAGCCATAAATAGCCCTATTATAATTGCTCTTTTGTTTATATAGTACATTATATGTGGTAAATGACCTGCTGTAATACAGATATTGGCTGGGTTTCCCGAACGAGTTAAGAAGCACTTAACTCCAAAGTACTCCTTAACTCCCATACAAAGGGTTGCATAAGAAGGGTTCCTTAAGAAGGTTCTTTATTGGGAAACCCGGCCATTTTGTGTCTGAATTTATGGCTTCCACCGGCTCCAGTGTTGGAGAGTGTAAACCTGATTCAGCGTGAATAACGACTATAAAAAGGCCAGAGCGGCTGAGTGGAGTTCCGGTCACACAGTCCAAAAGAGCCTGATTGAAACGCGAGGAGAGCAGCATGGCTGGATGGATATGTAGGGGTTTGGGGTAATCAGGCACCACATGAGAGGATTTGGTTCCTCCATTAATCCCTCTCTCTTCTCCTCCACCCCCCTCCCCCTCTCTACCTTTGGTCTCTCCTTTCATCTTAATGTAATATTATCATTTCTGCTCTCCCTTATGGATTGTGCTGACTATCCTGTTAGGGAACAATCTGATATGGAGCCGGAGGTCCCTTTAATGTCATTTGATCATGGCTAGAGGCTTCATTCAGTTATGATTTGAATTTAATGCATCACTGTAGCCCTTTTATCTTTATGGCAAAAAAGGTTTTTTATTTGACCAGGGAATAGAATCCCCTCAGTCTAGGAAATATGTTTGTGTTAAATATTGTGTGTATATGAACTCTGTGTGTGTGTGTGTATGTGAGTGCAAGTGCATGTGTACATCAGATGCTCAAATAAAAGACTGTGATTAAACTCAAGGGGCAAACAATAAGAAATTCAGGGCAGACTGGAGCTGAGCACTATTCGTGTACTAATCAATCCCTTCTAGTTCAGTTCACTTGAACCAATCCCATCCTGACTGATGAGTGACTCAGACAGTACAGCTCTTTCCCCTACATGGGCTTAATGAGCATCTCTTCTCCAGCTGATGAATGCTATGGTATATAAATAATAATAATAATAATAATAATACATTTGGAAGTGCTTTATAGTAACCATCCGTAATAAGTGTTAATTAAAAGGTAATAAAGACCTTATAAGTCCTTATAATATGCTTATAAGACATTATTATGTGTTAATAAGACGATATTAATGTTTAATAATAGCATAATAAACACGCTTATTGATAGATTATAAGCGTTAGTTAATAGGTAATAAGGACCTTATAAATCCTTATAACATGCGTATAAGACATTATTATGAGTAAATAAGACTATACAAGTGTTTAATAATAGCATAATAAACACATTTATTGTTAGGTTATAAGACATTTATAAGCACTTATAAGAAGCTTGTTAACTGTTTATAGACTGCTATTATGCACTTATTATGCATTTATTATCAGTTAATTATCCATTTATTATGCAATTTTGCAGTAGTGGATCTAAAGCGAGACAATGCATTATTAAGGTTAATAAATCCTTTATTATGCACTTATTAACAGTATGATTCACGCAGCTCCCCCAAAAGAGCTGTCTTTGTGTGTTTTTGTGTTTCACCACTAAAATATTGCTTCAGTATGTAATGTTTTATTCACATTGTATCAACCTTGACCACATGTAGTGCTCATTCCAGATGGGGGAGCTGCGTGAATGTGCAAATGAATGCATGTGATAAAACAATGTGGTTGCTAATTTCCCTCAGTTTAGTTATGTCCAAATGCATTCAACAAGGTTAATTCAAACTGACAGGCCTTCTATGTGTCAGTGGGAGCAAGATGCCTCAGCAAACAATTGGTGGGAATTATGGATTTTTGTTCTTGGTCCGATTTCCTGATTTTGAACCATAGTGTTCTCTGCTTGGTACGCTGCTGCTGAGAACATGCAAAATAGAATGAACATGTAAACGCAAACAAAACATGACATCTCAACGTGTTGACGTGTTTCAGGATATACATGTAGGGACATTTCAAAGGATATTCTTGACAGCAGTGGCTACTAGAGAGGGACAGTAACTTGTTTTGATTCCAGGCCATTGTGAAACATCAATTAACTCATTTAATCTCTCTCCACTTTTCCCAATAGTCCGACACAGAGTTCTGGGATAAGATGCAGGCGGAATGGGAGGAGCTGGCTCGCAGGAACTGGTTGGAGGAGGAGGAGCACGAAGGACCAATACCCCCCACAGTCTCTCCAGTCGAGAAGGTACAAACACCCTGAACAGTAAAGCTTTTTAACATTAGTCTCAACACTTACCCTTTACTGAACAGTAGTCTTAACTGTCCATCATTTTCTTAGAAAATTTACTATAACATTGACTTATACTTTAGAGGTAATCCTTAACTCATGTGATGATCAACCCTAACGGTTATTTATCCAAAGCAACCGTTCAAATGTGAAAATACAAAACAAGAGAATCAGGAAATGGACCTAATTAAAACACTGACTATTGCCCAGTCCTCCTTACTCAATCAAATGTTGAGTATGTAGACATTCAAACCATTGACACAAACAGTCAGATATTAAGGGGCACCCACAGGTTTGAAATATAGTTGTGGTGGTGGCAGATTGAGGGGAAACCTGATGAATGGGGGGGGTCTGTGGCTCCTCCCCCAGAACATTTTGAGCATCAGACACTTCATTTCCTGCATTCTAGTGCAATTATATACATGATTTTGTTGTGGAAATGTCTTTATGTAAAGGAAAAGTGTAACAGTGCCCCCTCGGGTTTTTTGGGGGTTGCATGACGACCCTGTGCTCGGTCATAAAGTCACATGGCTCGTGGTGTCTAGATGAAGTTTGATGCGTTGTGCATATTGAATTGTCATACGGATTTCTTATTAGCATACTGTTCACAACTGGCATTCTTTGTAAATAGATGGGACGGGACGGCAGAACAGTTTTTTTCTCTCACGTCAAAATGTTGGGGTAGGGTGGGGGTAGGAAAAGGATACAGAGTTAGGGTGAGGGGAAGGGGGACTGGGCCCAGGTCTGGGCTGGTGTATGTCTGTGTGTACGTGTGTGTGTGTTAACTAAATACTACGACATCCACAGCTGACACGGGGGTATCTATCGGACTCAGGGTGGTCTGCGGGTGACAGTGGGGCATCTACTGGACCTGGTTAGAAGATAGGAGGGAGAGAGAGAGGCACTAGGGAGAGGGGAGGCAGAAAAGGGTTAGTAGCACACAGAGCCATAAAAACAACACAGATATTTGAACAGAACATGCCTGTTTCAGGGCAACCAGTTTCTGTACACATACTGTACAGTGCATAACAGGATATACACCAATGTATACAGAGGATTCACAGGTAGGTTGAAGTCTGCTTTTCTGTGTCTCTAGGTCCTGGCTAGTGATTGTAGGCTAGGCTGAAAAGGTACGTCTTGAGATCACGCTTAAAGATTTCCATTGTTTCAGCCCTTCTTAGGTAGTCTGGCAAGGTGTTCCAGAGGTTGGGGGCATAGAAACTGAAAGCTGCCTCTCCATGTTTCTTGGTCCTGGCTTTTGGAACTGTTAGGAGTTCAGTACCTGAGGACCTGAGTGGTCTGTTGGGCATGTACCTGACAATTATGTCTGAAATGTATCCTGGTGAGTGACTGTGGAGAGATTTATAGACTAGTAATAGTATTTTGAAGTCTATTCTAGAGTTGACAGGTAACCAGTGTAGTGATTTTAAGGCTGGTGTGATGTGTGCCCTTCGTCTAGTCTTAGTGAGGACTCGTGCTGCAGCATTCTGTATCATTTGTAGTTTAGAGATTGCTTTCTTTGGTAGGCCTGATAGTAGAGCATTGCAGTAGTCCAGCCTGCTTGTGATGAAAGCATGCATTAGTCTTTCAGTGTCAGCCTGAGAGAGAAAGGGTTGCACCTTGGCAATGTTCCTTAGGTGGTAAAAAGATGTCTTTGTAATATATGAACTGTACACACACCATGCTCTGACAGGTGTTAACAGGTTGGCTATTCTACACAATACAAATCTACAAGAAGTAGAAGAATACTTAAAAAAAGGATGTGTGTGTGTGTGTGTGTGTGTGTGCGCGTGTCTGTGTGTGTGTGTGTGTGTGAGAGAGAGAGAGAGAGAGAGGGCGGTTCAGCAGTCTTTCTTCCCTGGAATTGTTTGTGCATTCAAGACAAACAGCAAGTGAGGGAGAGAGAGCATGTGCAAGCTACTGTAGAGAAAGAGAGAGAGCGAGAAAGAGAGAGAGAGAGAGAGAGAGAGGGAGAGAAAGAGAGAGAGAGAGGGAGGGGGGAAGAGAGAACGAGAGCTTTAGTTTCTCTTGCCTTTTAACTCCTCTTAGTTTGAGCAAAGACGGCACTGTTTGTCAGGGCACTTTATCTTCCTTGGTTTTTCAAAGAAGAGCTGCAACGCCTCAGCATATGGGAGCTCCTCTGGCGCTGCTCCATCAATACAGGATATTAGCAGACATGCAGCCAGGTGCTCTCCTTTACAGTGGCGATTGCTCCTATATGCCAAGGTAAGCCTAGCATACCCATACTGTACCAAATCCAAATAAAACTTGATTTTGCCCCCTCTTTCAGTGAAAGAAGACACCAAAATCGACTTTCAGACTGTTTTAGACTTGAATGCGTCTTGTATTCTGCCATATCTTCATTTTCATCTGTTTACTGTTTTGGTAGTGCTCCGTCGCCCCCTACAGGCCTCGTGAAAATAAACAGTCCGCTTTACGGTCCGTTGACAGCTGTCTTACTAGCGCGTCATTCACATTGTAAGCCAGGTTAAAGGCTTCTGGCTTACGGAAGTCAAGTCCAAATGAAAAACCAATCAAATTAGCCCACACATACAAAACCGCGAACAATGTCGTCATTAGTTGAAATGTAACCTAATCTGTGATTTGTCAAAATGCTTAAAAGTGGGCATAGAGTATGCCTGGGAGTATCCCACTGGCCTGGGAGCGGCTAAAGATTCCCCAGGCAGAGCTGGTTGATGCTGCCATGGAAAGGGATGTCTGGCGCCCCCTGCTGGAACGGCTGCCTCCGCGACCCGACCCCGGATAAGCGGATGAAGATGGATGGATGGATGGATGGATAGAGTATGCCTGCTCTCGGTGGCCTACATTGGAATTCCCATTGACATTTTAATATTGGGACAGTTTATCGAATCAAAACTAGTTATGATTGTCACACCATTCATCTGGCTGTCAATCACCTGAGGAGAGCCTGATGATGCAAGGTTAGGCAATTTTTGATTTCACAAAACTAGCGGCAGCTCAGATGATTGATTGCTGGTATGATTGATTACTGGGATGGTGAATCAGAGATGAGACATTAGATTGTGTTTATTTGAGGGCAACCCATGTTTGAGTCCATGGCCGTGTTCGGAATCGCTCCCTCGTTCCCTCACTCCCTATTCCCTATATAGGGTTCACCATGTAGTGAACTACCTAGGGAACTGAGAAAATGTAGGGTACATGCACTGTTCCCTGGAAATCAAGGTGAATTGTGGGTAATAAATAGTGGACTATATAGGGAACGAAAATTCCGTGGAGAATTCGACACTACAAACAAAATGGCTGACGCCCTATATAGTGCACTAGGGAGCGATTCCGAACACAGCTCATGGAGCTACACTTTCACTACTCACTAGGGACTTGTAATTGGTCACTTAATTGGTCACCCAGTTTCTGCAATCACTTTGATTGCACAGTTAATTAATCTGCAAAACAGACTGTACATTTCCTTAAAAAAAAAAAAAGAAGCTTGCAGACTTGTTTTACATCACAGTCAGCCCAGTGTCTGGGGCCATGGAACCAGGTGCTCTTAAGCAGTTCAGTATTTTGAGTTCCTGTGGGGCTAGGAGTGATTCTGCTAGCCTCTTGCGCTGCCTCCAGCCACCCTCCCTGTCTGACGCCCCCTTCAGGTACTTGGTAGCCTCCTGCTGCAGTGCCTCCTCAGTGGTTCCCCTCATGACTGGGTTTTTCCACGTAGCCCCTAAGAAGGATAACGAAGATATTAGCTCAGAAACACTTTTCTGCTTTATTGGCACTGCAACAGTAGAAAAGGACAGGAAAGTTGGGAGAGGAGGGGACTGTCTCCTTCATGCTCCGATGTACCCATTAATTCGGGGCATGCTTTAAATTCTGTTTACTAAAATGCTTCATATTTTAAACATGATTTATTTTCAACAGACTATTACATTACACCAGGGATTCTCAACCTTGAGGCCCACTTATGATTGTTAAAATCCTTGAGGCCCTAATTGAAGCAGATCCCGATCCACCCCTTGAGGAACACCTCAGCTTTCAGAGAACCGACTGTGTTCAACAGATCAGTAAAGTCTCGTTTGAGAACTTCAGACTGCCGTTTCACAACATCATTTGTCCCTACGTGCACTATGATGTTTTTCACAGTTGGATGTGTAGCCCCGATATACAAGATTCTTTGTCATGTCAGAGACCATATCCTTGAGAAAGCAGAGTATTTGGGTGTTTTTACTGCATATGCTTCTTACATCTTTTACAGTAAAGTCACCCACAATCAGAGTTTGAGGCCCGGTCGTTAGCTTTCCCTGCTTTACTCTCAGTCCTTACCCTGCTGTGTGAAGATGAGATGTGATCCAGGGCATCAGGAGATGCAGGGTCCTGTAACAGTGGGGCAAATTTGTTCTCCAGTTCTATACTTGGTTGTCGGGGAGGTTTTTTGCTGGCTCTCCGTTTTGCAACTGTCCACGGTTGAAGAGGCACTCTGCCTGGATGATAATGCAGGCCAGCCAGTCTCATCACAAATCTCCGGGCATTACCCATCCTCCCATTTCCCTGGGAAATGATTTACTCTTAGATTTTGCACCAAGAGAGTTCCAGAGAGGACTATCACTTGTAGATTTATTACCCAGTACACAGCTCTCCTGTTTCTTGGTAATCTTATTTCCAGCACTGTAATCTTCTGCAGAAGTTTGTGCAAGTCCTCTGTGGAGAAGGGGGGCATCTTGCTGCCACGCTCACATTTTCGTGAGGAGGTAATAAAATGTTGAAATATGGCAACAGCCTTCTATATCTACAACAACAAAAAAATCTGTCCTAGTGATTCATATGTATCCAGGAGCCGCTGCTCATAGTTTTTTACAGAAAAAAAGGCAAGAATATCAGCAGAAAAATGCAAGCGAAGGCGAGAGCAAGCATCAAGAGCGTCTGCACTGTGCGAAAGCAGGAAGGAAGGCTCCTTCACTTCCTTTCTGTCAGCTCTTGATCTTCCAATGTTGTTGGAGGAGCAGCTTGAGCATCTTGACTCACCCATTACTGTTGAGGAGATAACTGATGTTATCAATCACCTACCTTCAAGTAAAGTGCCAGGTCCAGGCGGTTTTACAGCCAAATTTTATAAGACTTACGCCAAGCAACTAGCACCATTACTTCTAGACACTTATAATGAGGCTCTAGTGAAGGGTAAACTTCCTCTCTTTATGAGGCCAATATCACTCTTATTCTGAAAGAAGGGAAGGGCCCTTTAGCATGTAAAAAGTTTAGACCCATTAGCTTGACTTGCTGTGACAGTAATATATTATCAAAAATTTTAGATAACCGTTTGGACAGGGTTATAACCTCCTTGATCCATCCGGATCAGGTCGGATTTATATGGCTGCCATCTCGCGGGATGCTGAAAAGGCGTTCAACAGGGTGGAGTGGTAATATTTGCTGTTCCCCCTGGAGAGTTTTGGGTTCAGCAAGAAGTTCGTAGAATGGGTTAGACTTATATACACTCATCCCAAGGCATCTGTGCTTACCAATGGCGTTATCTCTCCTTCATTTGAACTGGGAAGAGGCACTAGACAGGGGGACCCTCTCTCTCCTCTGCTTTTTGCAGTAGCACTAGAACCGCTAGCAGTGGCTATCTGTAGATAACCTACATTCCCAGGCATCCACATTGGGGACAAACGTCACAAACTAATGTTATATGCGGATGACATTCTTCTGCTGATCTCAGATCTTGAACAATTATAGATTAAAAAAACAATTATAGTTCAAAATTATAGATAGGTTCTCATACATTTCGGGTTATAAAGTGAACTGGACAAAGTCTGAGGCTCTTCCCCTTACATTATACTGTCCCAAATCTCTCTTCCAATCGGGCACTTTTGCTTGGCCTAAGAAAGGCATTAGATATCTTGGTATAACACCCCCCCCCTATTATCTGATTTGATTCAAATACATTTTAACCCTTTGCTGGACAGACTGCGGACTGATATAGAGCGATGGGCTCCATCCAAATTTTTGCCGGTCTGCTGCAGGCGCTGAGCTGAATTCGATAGTTTGATTGATAGATGCCAGTCCTGATTTCGATAGCAACTAGCCATGAACGGAATGTACTGCATTTATTGTGCAACATCAACTGTCCAGTTGTCAAAACGAATTGCCAACAAACTGATTATGCTGGCCAGCTATTTTTCCGCTCAACATCCCTCTATCCACTGCAGCTGGAGCAAACTAAATAGGCTACTGCTGTTTCTCTGGTTCTACTAGGCTACTCGCATCAAAAATGTATTAAACCCCCTGTACCACCAGACCAAGTTTAGGTGTTGACCTGTCAATTTGCTCCAAATATTCCAGCCCAGTTGGATAGAGAAACTATTAATACAAATGCAGACCGACCATTTGAGGTAGAATTTAATAGTTAGCAAAAATAGGACATAGAACCCTTTTTTGGGGGGAACATAGGACCCGGGGAACATAAACATGTTCCCTCATCGGTGGGCGATCAACTCAGCGGCCCACCAGCGGGAGCCGCGGCAGCCCCGCTATGGCGTGATCAGTGGCTAGTCAGCGGGGCCGCCGAGCGGTGCGATGCTAGCGGTCCTCTGCCGGTGTGTTGGTGGCTTGCCAGCTAACATTAGCAATCAGGTTACTACACTTCCAGAAGCTTAGCTAGGGAACATAGCCCAAGCTAGCTAGATTACATGCATCCTCATACACAAACACAGCCAAACATCAAGCAATTTCTACATAAGATATAGCAAGCCAGTTAGCTAACAATACAGTACAATACTTACAGTACAAGTTCAAAAGCAAAGAGGCCAGGTCTGCGTTAGTTTTGCAGCCTTTCATTGTGCAAAGCTCCCGCCAGCAAGTAAAAGCCAATCCAATATTAACTGTAGTTTGGCTTCTGGCCTGGTCTCTTTTTCTTTTTCTTGTCTTGTCTTTTTCTGTGATGTTCCTCTTTGTTTTTTTCTCCACTGCCATGATGTGTGAACTGTGATTTGAGAATTTGCGTTAGTATTATAACAGCAACAGCCAGTGGAAGTTGGTGTGTGACGTATAGTAAAGCCGTAAAGTGTTGTGGATTTTTCCACGAAAATAGCGGCCCACTACACCAAACTAGTTATTTCAAGAAGAAGCGCTTGGGGGGAGGAGTGGGAATGAGAGAGGCAACATTCTGCCTATTACAGGGCAGTGTTCCATCAAAATGATTTTGAAGCTGTTATTTTAAGAACGACATTGAGCCACATTAACGGTGGCAAGTGAACCGGTGATCGTAAGAACTCCCCAGGTGACACTGCGCTGTCGGGGACCTGCGGAATGTGGAATGCAGTTGATTTGTACGTTCGCTGATTGTCGAGATGATTGTTACTGTGTCGACGGTCGTCTATTTCCCTCTTGAGAGTAGCCTAAAGATGGGAACAGATGTAAACGATGTAAGATGTCAATGAATAGAGTATGAGAGAGAGAGAGGGAGAGAGAGACGCAGAGAGAAAAAGTATCAACAATGCCTCAATGTTTTTTAGTCTTGATCAAAAACACCTTTACAAAAACACCTTTACACCTTTACAAACTTTACGTTGTTATTGTGTTAGTATGTTCCCTTTGAATTGCTATTTTAAACCTTACACATAACTCAGTTTTAATTCTAGCTGACAATATAAAAGCTACACAACATAATATATAATTTATGCCTGACCATATTTGTATTTGTTTAAACAACACATAAACATTATGTTATATCAATCCCTGATTCCATTATATACAGTATTCATAATTTAAATCTGTCATTTTCAGGTTGGTATTAACATTATGATGAATCATTGTTAAATGGACTATAAAACCGCTGTGGTTGACCTCCACATGTTGGAAAGATGCCTTTGTCCTTGAGTTCCTCTCTGAACATATGGCTGCTGTCAACAGCATTGAACGCAGCTCTAAACCCTGTAGACATGCAATGAAATATCTTGTCTTTGGAATGTCTTTCATGTGAAATACCCGACGGTGGCTCAGTGTGATACACCGTCGCCTCACAGCAAGAAGGTCCTGGGTATCTATCTTCTGGGTGTTTCTGTGCGGAGTTTGCACGTTCTCCCGATGCTCACTTCGGTTCCCTCCACATACTGTAGAACGCCAACATGAAAAACATGCAGAAGAGCAGAAGCTCTTCAGTCCTATCCCAGATCAGGATCTGGACTGAGCTCTTGGACTTGGTCCTTGGGCGCCTTTGATAAGGTGGCCCACTGCTCCTGGCTGCCCCTGGAGGAGGATAGCTTGGATGGGAGGAATGCATAGGATAAATTCCACCAGCGACCGCAGATGTGTGTGTGTGTTGTGTCAGATGCTTGTGTGTGTTGTGTCAGATGTGTGTGTCTGTGTTGTGTCAGATGCGTGTGTGTGTTGTGTCAGATGTGTGTGTGTTGTGTCAGATGTGTGTGTGTGTTGTGTCAGATGCGTGTGTGTGTTGTGTCAGATGTATGTGTGTGTTGTGTCAGATGTGTGTGTGTTGTGTCAGATGCTTGTGCGTGTTGTGTCAGATGTGTGTGTGTGTTGTGTCAGATGCTTGTGCGTGTTGTGTCAGATGTGTGTGTGTGTTGTGTCAGATGCGTGTGTGTGTTGTGTCAGATGTGTGTGTGTTGTGTCAGATGTGTGTGTGTGTGTTGTGTCAGATGCGTGTGCGTGTTGTGTCAGATGCGTGTGTGTGTTGTGTGTAGTGTCTCGCCGCTCATTCACATTGTGTGTATCACTGCCGTGTGGCTAATAAAAGACCCTCAAGGTCCTGTGATTATTATCATTATCATGGTAATCATTATCATCATAATCATGGTATGTCAATATTTACATAGAAAAACACTATGGAACATCATGGATGACATGGAAATTATGAAAAACTAGAAATGGTCTTGACCTCATAACCGCCCATGAATGCATTTCGTGCGAGCAGGACATGTTTGGTACTGCTGCATTTGTTAGGAGGAGAGCTTTATACCAGTCACAACCCTTTATACCAGTCACAACCCTTTATACCAGTCACAACCCTGTCTCTGTGACCTTCCCCAGTCACAACCCTGTCTCTGTGACCTTCCCCAGTCACAACCCTGTCTCTGTGACCTTCCCCAGTCACAACCCTGTCTCTGTGACCTTCCCCAGTCACAACCCTGTCTCTGTGACCTTCCCCAGTCACAACCCTGTCTCTGTGACCTTCCCCAGTCACAACCCTGTCTCTGTGACCTTCCCCAGTCACAACCCTGTCTCTGTGACCTTCCCATGTGGAGATATGGCTGCTTCAAATCCCCCCATTGACAATGAATGAGGATCATTTTTCACTCCTGACCTGTCCAGAAAATGAATGGAGGTGAATGACTGTCCCGGCAGTCTTTGGTCAGCTCGTGGACCTGGGATTCGGATCTGCTCCAAAATTGAATGGCTTCTAAGTTGGCCCATGCTACACCCTTCCACCAAATGTCATGAAAATCGGTCTGGTAATTTCTGCGTAATCCTGCTAACGGATGGAAGGACGGACGAACAAACAAACCAACATACGCCACCGAAAACATTACCTCTCACTTGAAGCAGCTAGCATTATCTATAAATTATGGAAATGTCAGTAAATTATGGAAAGGTCAAGTTCATAACATATAGTATAACCTAATATAATATCATTATTTTACACACCGCTCATTGTACTATAATAAACTAGAAATGGTGCTTGAAGAGCCCAGACCTCCGCCCATGAATGCTTCCGTGGCTCTGTGTCTTTCCCATGTCGAGATGTGGCTGTTTCAATTCCTCCCATTTACAATGAATGGGGGAATTTTTTCTAAAGTCCAAAAAATGAATGGAGGTGAATGGATAAACCAAGAAACGACTTGTGGACCTGCTCCGTGATTCGGATCTGTTCCAGAATTGAATGGATTCTAAATTGGCCCATGCTACACCCCTGCACCGGATTTCGTGAAAATCGGCCTGGTAGTTATTGCCTAATCCCGCTAACAAACAAACCAAGAAACGGCTCAAGGACCCGTTCCATGATTCGGATCCACTCCAAAATTTTCATGAAAATCAGAGTGGTAGTTCTTGCATAATCCTAGTCCAAAAAATGAATGGAGGTGGATGGCTAGCTGTGTTTGGGTGGCTCGTTGATCCGCCCTGTGATTTGCATCCACTCCCCTCCCCGTGGTTTGTGAAAATTGGTCTGTTAGTTTTTGCGTAATCCTGCTAACGGAAGGACGGATGGCTCTTGCTGGGGTGGAGGTAATGTCTCATTATGGCTTCACCAAATCATATGATTCCTTCTTGATTTCTTACAGGGTTACTATTTTCACACCAACAACCCGTACCAAGAGTTGGCCAATGCTTTCGAGGAGGGCCAGGTGAAGGCCAGAGAGGGGGACCTGAACAACGCTGTCCTATTGCTTGAGGCGGCCATCTTACAAGATCCTCACGACTCTGAGGTAAAAAGTCTCTGTTTTGCTCAGTGCAACAATCAGTACCAACGTACATGAGATGTTGACTCATTTGGAAATCATCAGTGGGTCGTAACTGATATCGCTAACGTTGCTAATGCTCAAGTGAGGCTTTGTCTCAGTATGGGTGTTGTTTGGTTCTGAGTGTTTTGAGTGTTCAGTGCCCCACACCTCCGCAGGCTTGGCAGGTTCTTGGCACCACGCAGGCAGAGAATGAGAACGAGCAGGCAGCCATCATGTCCCTGCAGAGGTGAGACAGGATGCTCTCTATACACTGATGGACTTTTACATTTTATATTTAAATAGGGATGCGCTGTTGGATGTGCAATAACAATGATGCGACACTATCATTTTATACTAGGCATTAGCACTCATATGGTTTCCCTATATTACAAAGTTCATATTGTTGTTAATCTTTCTCTGTGTATCTCTCAAGGTGTTTATCCTGATAAATAAAATTGTTCTAAATTTGATGGTCACTGATACTGATAATTTTCAACTGCTACATTGACTCATGATGTACATTGGTATACAGAAGTTCTCACAGAGACATTCACAACAAAGATATTAAGCTCAGATTTCATCACCGAGCCTCTATTTCATCTAAAAATAGCCTCACTGAATGGCCGCCTTGGTGCGTCAGCAAAAAGATTGAAGTCACTTCTCCAGATTTGCCAAATCAGATTACTGTTACAGACAGTGCACTGGCACAGCTGCTGTACGCTCTTGATAATGTTGTACCGACTTGAAGGATTACCCTCTTTCCAGGTATCCAACAGTCACATGACATACTGTATTTTTTCTTTGCACAATCACGTGATACCGACGTCTCTTTCTCTGTCTCTCGCTGTAATCCACTGTCATTTTTACCAAGAGGAACAGGCCCATCCTGTGATAGGCACAGGGCTCTCAGGAGAGTGTGTCAACCAAAGTACAGTATAAATCTACGTTCCAGTTGCATCGGAAAGATCTGATGGATCATGGATGAGCGGAAGCGTCCGACGCCAGTCCGGAGACGATTAAGCCTCACCCACGCTGGTCTGGGTAGGTCCATCCCGGTAGGGGAAGGACCGGCGGCCGGGATAAAATCTGGAGGAGGTCGCATCCCACTCCACACGCCAGGTGTAGTCCGCCCATCCTGCCTCACTGAAGTTAAGAATTCTTTATTGCTGCAGGAGATCTCGCGCGGCAGGCACAAAAGAGTGTCTTGACTTGAGACACTGGGGAGGCTCCGCTGTTGCAGCGAGCCTGTCGTGGAGCAGGTGGTTAGGCTCCGTGGCCTGGCAGGACAGACGTGCTGTAGGCCAGCAGGCTGGATGCCTGCAAGGATGGGAAGGTTGTCCACAGGCTTCGTTGATAGGTGGATCGATGAGGCGGGTGTGAGTGCTGCGGCACCACACTGGTGCGCAATATTCACTGGTCGATTAGACCAGAACTAGGGCTGCTGTGCGCAATGTTTTTGCGACTATGGTCGATCTCCCACGTCGGAACCCGGCCTGCTCCTGTGGGAGCAGCGGGTCGATGATTGGTTTGACGCGGATGTAGATGAGGCACTTGAGAATCTTGAAGGGGATACATAACAGTGAGATGGGTTGGTAACTCTTGGGGTCCCCTTCAGGCTTATTCAGCTTAGGGATCACAACAACTAGGGCTCTTCTCCAGATTTTGGGGATCTTGAGTTGGCGCAAGCAGGAAGAGAGGAATGCTCTTAACCAGGACTTCAAGGCAGGCGTGGCATGGAGTATAAGCTCCGGGCAGATAGATTTTCATGCTGGAGGGCAGCAGCGAACTCCTATGGTATGAATTCACCAGAGATCTTACTGCTGCTAGGAGTTGTGGCTTTCCAGAGGTCAGACACTTCTTTTGCCACTAGATGTGACGATTCACGGGTCTTTGCCCTTATATGTCCCACTTTACTTACTTACGGTAGCGTTTCCAGTTGGCCTTTCGGAAGTTCCACCGCCTCACTGGCTCACTCGGTACAAGGTCCACAAGTTTAGGCATGGTTATCAGCGATAGTCGATGTTGGCAACAACAGGGCCAGGCTGTTGTTGGCTGCTCAAGCAGCTAGGTTCTCTCTGTCAGATGTATTGGTGCTGTATTCCCAATCATTATGCTGACAATTGAAGTCGCCAGCATAGAGACAGGGGTGGGAGAAGACTGGGAGATACGCTGGTGTGATTCACGAGGGCGGAGGCTTGTAGACGTTGGCTCCGAGCCAGTCGGGGATTGGTCGGCGAGAGTCCAGTTCAACCTTTGGTGGATGGACGTAGCGAAGCCGTGCTTCCTGCTTAAGGTAGACCCAGCTAGAGCTAAATTTGGGAGAACTACAGTAGCTTATCTGTTGTTACGCAGTGGGTCTCCTGGAGGAGGATGACGAGGGCCTTGGTGGTGTAGGCCAGGTGTTCGATGACGTCGATCTTACTGGGGGTGAGCCCTTCGGTATTCAGCTGCAGAATTCTGGGTTGGGAGCGCTTGCGTTGGTTAATCGCAGCTACTGACAGGGGGCACCACAAGAAGGTGTCTGCCTTGCCCCCCAAAAATCTTGTGATCTACATACATTTGAATGCTCCAACTAATTCCTCTCTGGGCGTTAATGCTCCAGCTATCTGGATGTTTCAGTGATAGTTCCTACTTCCCTGGCTAGCTGCTTTGCTTTCAGAATGCCATTACTGACATTTCCTGGAGGTACCGCACTATATGGAAAAAAGACTAACCTTCCGCAGGAATATTAATGGTGTAATAATTTCTCATGGCAGGTGTCTACAGCTCCACCCCAACAACCTGCCAGCACTCCTGGCCCTGGCGGTGAGTCTGACCAACACAGGCAAGCAGCAGGACGCCTGTGAGGCTCTGCACCGCTGGATCTGCCATAACCCCCGCTACAAACACCTGGAGGTGGGGAGCAGGAGCCCGCAGCAGGGGTCTCCCGCCACGCCTCGCAGGGGCCCCAGCACCCCTCCTCAGGGCAGGTACGATTGTATTTGTACAGTAATTAGCTTTTGGCTGACTGAAGGATGTATTTTGTTACATATACATTGATAGATTGATAAATAACATTACATTAGTCACTTACAGTAGCAGATGCTTTTATCCAAAGTGACGTATTAGTGCAGTGTATAAGTGCATCTCTTTCTAAACAAGCATCTAAGAGCCTATAACCTAGTGCTAAAGTCAAAGTGCAAGAACGGTACAAAATACAAATACAATAAGTGCTAGGAGGAAGGGTCAGGGTAGAACTTCTTGAAGAGGTGTGTTTTCAGCCTGCGATGAAAGGTGGACAGCAACTCAGCTGTTCTGATGTTAGTGGGAAGTTCATTCCACCACTGTGAGGCCAGGATGGAAAAGGGACCGGGTCGATCGACCGCAGGGACCTCGGAGTGACAGGGTAACCAATTGCCTCGAGGCAGCAGAGTTAAGTGGTCGGGCGGGGATGTAAGGCTTGACTATGGCCTGGAGGTAGGAAGGGGCTGCTCTTTTCACTTCCCTGTAGGCTACCACCAGAGTCTGGATGTGAGCTGCTACAGGGAGCCAGTGTAGAGAATGTACTGTAGAAGGGAAGTTCTGTGGGAGAATAAATGAAAAAATTATAAATGAAAGAGTGAAAGAGTAAGGTAATAGTTGGTTAGGTTAAAATGGCCCTGTAGTTTAATATTCTTCCGCCATCACGTCTGGCAGTTTGAAAATGGCATGCTGCTCACGTAAATTCTCAACTTAGTCTTTTGGCTTTATGCTTAAATAATGCTGCTTGCTGAATTCATACCCTTCAGTAACTGTCTGGAGATACGGGCTGCGCGGTGAGTGGTCTCCAAAAATATGTGTGTGCGTGTCTGTGTGTGCATATGTTACAGCTGCCAGCTGGCGGAGGTGAAGGCACTGTTCCAGGACGCGGCTCTGCTGAACACTGTTGAAGATGGGGTAGACCCAGACCTCCAGACGGGCCTTGGGGTCCTTTTTAACCTCAGCTCAGAGTTTGACAAGGCTGTGCAGGCCTTCCACGCTGCTCTTTCTGTCAGACCACAGGTACAGTACTAACCCCCCCACACAAACACACACACACACTCACACATACACAACTAAAATCACAAACACACACACACACACACTTTTCTAGCGTGTTGCGTCTTTCTCAGGACTACCTGCTGTGGAACCGTCTTGGGGCCACGCTAGCTAACGGGGACCGGAGCGAGGAGGCAGTGGAGGCCTACACCAGAGCCCTGGAGCTCCAGCCAGGCTTCATCAGGTCCCGCTATAACCTGGGCATCAGCTGCATCAACCTGGGGGCACACAGGTATTGAATTTTGAATTGCAATTTGAACAATAGGCGCTTTTTTATTTGATTGTGGTCTTAACACCTCTGCTGCCCCCTTGTGTAGAGAAGCGGCCAGTAACTTCCTGACAGCTCTGAACCAGCAGAGGCAGAGCCACCGGCAGAGTCACCAGGTCATGTCCGCCAACATCTGGGCGGCCCTGAGGATCGCCATCTCCATGATGGACCGGCCCGAGCTCTTCCAGGCCGCCAACATCGGAGACCTGGATGTCCTATTAAGGGCATTCGAGACGGGCCATATGTGACAAGGCATGCTGGGGAGTGCGTGGAGGTCAAACAACAGGCCGGCGTATTGAGCGCTGCCAGACTAGCCGGCAGGGTGGGATGCCCGGCTGCGCATTCTTAACGGTGAATAGCATGCGGCTTCACAATTCTTTTAGGAGATGCATGGTGGAAGGTTTGTTAAGAGTTAACGGTAAAACAGATGGATCATACCCAAGGCCTTGGAGGCACACGTCAAGAAAAACGGGAAGAATTGCAAAAACTTTTAGAAATAAACAGCCTTTTAACTAGTCTCCAGTGGCTGAACCCGCTGTGCAGTGCGAAACATAGCCATATATTAAAAGCAGACAACATAACCCACAATGCTCTTTGGTCTTGCACTATAGGGGACTTCCTGTGTAGGGTGACACCGTTTCAGTCAAGTCAAGTGGAGCGTCTACTTTTGTTCTTTAAAATGGATGTGCACCAGTTTAATGGGGACACACAATGAGAAGGCACTCCCCGAAGAAGCACAAAATGTACTTGTCAAAACTAAGAAAGCCAGAGAGATATTTAAAAATAGAGGAAAAACAAGCCATGCATGCCCTGCAATCACATTTTATAACAAAGCCTTCGACTAAAAGAAGTTGTATCAAGTGCACAAGCCATAATCATTCTCAGACAGCAATTCATGATATTGTTAGGGACCACTGTCACCGCTACCTTTGTACCACATCAGTTGTCCCTGTCATCATCTGCAGTATTTAGTTCTAATGTCACTTTTTCCCTGGGATCCCTACAACGCTGTATGAGACTGGAAGGTTTTTGAACCTGAGATAAATGGGGCCCTTAAGATTAGGGGAAGAGGGATGCACTGTCTGCACACACACACACACACACACACACACACACACACACACACACACACACACACACACACACACACACACACACACACACACACACACACACACCGGAGTCTGAGAGAACCAGTAGTTCCTTCCTTCCGGCCAGGAATCAATCAGTCTGATTGCCTAATGTCTCAGTGTTCAGCAATCTCCTAGAAGATCAATCTCTCTTCTTTGTCCAGGTGGATGCTGAGACTCTAACCCTGAGACACATGATGAATCTCCCATATCTGCAGGTGCACAGTCTTCCCTCTTCAGCTTGACAATCACACACATCGCCCGTTGAGGTTTGTGTGTGTGTGTGTGGTGTTTCTAACCATAATTGGGACAATTCATTATTTTCAACACATGCACAAATACTCAGTCAGGAATTACTCATACTGTAGTGTATAAGGAGCATATTTTTCATGTGTATAGAAATGTAAAGCTATTCACACACAAACATACACACTCATTCACACACACACACACACACACACACACACACACACACACACACACACACACACACACACATGCACACCTGTACTGTATGTCCATTTTGTGTTGGCAACATCACATGAAAGGACATCTGCCTCTCATCTTTAAAAACTCTCCTCCTGGTTCTTGTTGTCATAGTGATGCTGAAACAGGTGTTGTATTGCTGGACATCAAAGTCGGGCGGTGTAAATATTTAATTAAAAAAAAATCATAGATCCCACCAAAAAGACAGCAATCAAGTCACAGACACAAGAAGACTAAACACAGCTCCCAAAACATATTTTTGATAACTGTTTACAAGTCAGCCGGTCACCCACCACAACATATTCTTATTGATTTGTGTAAAGAGGGAGGGAATTGATTGTGACGGCGTATAAACAGGTAGTCTAATGCAATAAATGCAGGTATTTCTGCCCTAAATGTATCTTGAGCTGTATCTTTCAGAATCTGGGTCCAGTACTGTATGTGTGTATGTGTCCCGTTTTCTGCAATCCTCTTTTCTGCCATGCAGGATCTCAGTAGTCAATTGGATTAATCAATCCATGATTGAAGGTAAAGGACTGATTGGATTACCAAATTTGATAGATCAAAATTTCATTTGCAGTTTTTAGATTGAATCTAATCCAGTAGCCAATGTCTGATGAGCTACATTTGGCGAAAACTGGGGAGTTTTCACCAAAGTTTCAGTTTGTTTGAGTTTATTAGCATTCATGCTCACAGTTAACCGAATAGAAACAAAATTTACATTTATACATTTAGAAATATATCTACATACAAATATATAAAACTATACTGTACATATCTATATACACACATGCACCCACACAGTTATACTCATACATTAATACGACCATACACTTACATAAAAAACATGCATACATTTAAAAAATGCCATAAAACAATACAAAACAATAAACAAACCCCAGAAACTTCCCCTACCCATCGTTTGGTCCATTCAGTTCGATAGAGTCCAGTCTGACTGCTGTAGGCGGGGTTGATGCTTTCAGCGTTTGTTCTGCGCTGGAAGTGTGTGAGGTTGTTTCTGCTCCGTAGAAGTCTGGTCAAATTCTCTGCTCTTGTCTGTGGGAGCAAATCATCCACCAGAAGGATACTTCCATACTCCAGGCACGGCCGACCACAGCTGTTGTGTAGATGGTGACATAAGGTCCTTCTCGCAGGATAGGCTGTGTCTGGCTAGAACACTCATAAAGTGGAGCAGATTTCCTCATTACAAACGTCAACAAAATGACTTATAGAGAATTCAAGACCAAGCGTTAAGTCATGTTCATTACAAGCAGCCTTGGTTGTTTTTGACTGTTCAGGACAGATAAGCAGAACATGTCAAACATAAAGCAGAGCATTGAGATGGCAGGAGTTGATTCATAGATGAATCTGCATGTACCATTGATGACAAGCCTACCTGTTACTGTTTAATGAATCCACAACATCTAAAGATTCAATCCGAGACGCATGTTCTCCCTCAGTTTTGTTACTCCTGTGTCTAATATAGGCCCCTGCTCTTACACTTTCCTAGGAATTGATTTAGAGTCATACCCTCTCAGGTGAATAATTTGGGTTCAGAATGGAGATGTTGGCTTTTGGAATGTAGTATGAACATTTACCGTATGTCAATTACATTTGTATGTACTGTATAAAATGTTCTTAACCTCTTTTTCTGCACCAGGAATAGCACAGTTCAAATAAAACTGTTAGGCACAAACAATAAAACATAATTACTCCAGAGATTGTATTTACACTGTATTACCGATATATTTCTATAGCATGACCAGATGCATCATCAAGATCCATCTGATTATATTTTACTTAATAGTGCAAATACTGTAGCGACCACAAAACAAACCTGACTGCAATCATACATTTGTGCAATCAAAGAAACTGAATTGAGTATTGCTGCACTGATCTGCAATATTTTGCATGCAAACATATTGTGTAATTATATTTTGTAAGCATGTTCTGTAGTTGTCACTTAACCTTTCCCAGTGTACATGCCACTGTACAGCCGACTGTATTTCTGTAAAGCAAGATGATCACTACAGGTTTATAGTCAATATTTAAATATTTTAGGAAATAAAAAATTGATACATAACTGAATTCTGTCTTTCTGTGAAGTCTTCTGCTGTTAATCAATTTAGATACACAAAACACATTATTGTTATTATACTGCAGTATATACACTGGGCTACCTTGTTACCACATCGCCAAAACTATCTAAATACATTTTTTGGTCTACAACAGACATGGCCGAAGATATAAAAAGTTAGTTTGATTAAAGATGTTACAGGGTGAGTCAGTCCAGTCAAAGTAGTTTATCCAGAGAGTGATCCTGTGAATGCATACTGCTGTGCTAAAGGATTAGTGTTCTCTGTGCCATTTTGATGGATCAAAGGTTAAACTTCACTGAACTCTCACATCAAACTTTGTATGGTCAAAACAAAGGTTAAGCCCCCTGGTGAATTTATTTGAAGACAAAATTAGATTCAACATCCGCTTTTTAGACATTTCACTGCTTCTTCAAATAATCGGTGAAAAAACGTTCTGCTTTGAACCTGTTTTGCACGTATATAGGGGGCGCGGGGGGAGGGGGTATTGGACGTAGGATCTCGCCGGCCTGCCAGTTCAGACTCCTCTCCGTAAGGACACAGAAGCCATTTATTCCAATAGACGTAGGGGTGCGGCAGCCCTATCGACAGACAGCTTCCTTCTACTACACCAAACGGTGACCCAAAATAAAAAGAGTATGGAATGCCAAGAGGGGACACTCCATTCATTCTGCTATGGAACCAATATGCCCAGGGGCTAAGCCGGGTAGCCACCATTTTGGAGTGTCAAGTTGATTGCGCAACCTGTGCTGCGCTGTCAGCTGACAATGTCATGCACTCACTTTTTCATGTTGACAGCTTATTTATTAAATAATAAATAATCATGAATTCCCACTATTATGATCTCACTCTTTTATTTATCTTCATGAAAATATACAATTATATCTACACAAATACAAGTTACTCATTCTATATAGACTGATACAGCTACATCCACACAGGTTTACAAAAGGTATAACTTGACACATGTTTTTCCCATTATTTCACTGAATTTAATTTCATGTTCATACTGTACCCATTACAAGTTATAACTTGGCTAGACTAGCCATCTTCAGTAATACCAAGGAGCTGTGTCTGGGAGATAGGATGGGGGCAGCATGGGGCCTTCAAGCCTGCTATCATGAAGGGGCAGGAAGTGGAACAGGCCACTCACTTTAAAGCCCCACATTGTTGTTGATTTCATCTTAAAATATCAGTTTCAAAGTCGATCTATTGGTGTGCTGGATTATTATAGCGAGAACAGCACCTCTTCCATTCCCACAGAGGGGTCCGGCGGCCTGTATTTGCACTATGGAACTTTTGACCGCGAGCCGCGGTTTTCTCTCGCATGAACGTTCTGCTTTACCTTTAGCTCTCCTCTTCAAATCTGCCGGCAGACTCCATTTTCCTCAGCTTGTCAGTTGTCAACAAATGCACGTGAGAGGCGTAACAGGCGTCTCTTAGCATTTTATGACAATAGTACTGCAGTTGTAATGGCTCTAGTGGCCTTCAGGGGCCGCTAAAGTGCACAAAACTGGACCGCTACATAATGCGGCTTTAATACCTGATAACAATTATTCTCGGCTCTCTCTCCTCAACAAAGCTATACTAATGCTTGTTTTACTGATTTCTGTTTCTCTTCTGGTTTGGCTGAATGATACGCCAGTTTTCCTCCTGCGGGATGTGATGGATTGTGATGCGTAACAATAACTTGACCATGTAGATGAGTGCCTCTTAGCACGTCCTGTTACACACCACTCTGTTGCACTCACTCAGAACCTTCATACTACTGGTAAATAACCCCCCCCCCCCCCCCCAAGTGATCTGTGTATAACTGAGGTGATGCTTTTTGAAAGTTATTTTCCAGGGCTGTGATCAACCTGTGCCAGGCTGGGCACTTTAAGGCCCTTTTCTCCTAGGTTGTGATCAGTGTACTGTTTGTAACTCAGAAATGTGTACCGTGGATCATCAGGGACATCTGTGCTCAAGATGTTACATTCGTCACAATGACTATACTTTTCTACAATCTTACTACCTATATACCCAGCTATGTAAACTAGTGCAGTGCCATCATAGTCAATCCTGTCTAAAAGTGCTGATATCGGTGGCGTCATCACACTCAGCAGGTCCAGCACACGCTGTGGAAGGACACCCTCATTGGGGTTAACAAGAGATGGCAACACAGCATCACTGATCTGTAAGAACAAAATACAAATCAAATCAAAATTCAACATCAAAGTACCCTAAAAGTACAGCGGTACCAAAGATACCTTACCATGAATGCCCAGGTTGTCAGTATCTGGGTCCATTGACTCCTCCCCCTGGTCATCGACAGCTCCACCATCAGAAGTCTCCCTAGCATAGTTGTGCTTGTCCCTGACCAGCTCAGTGGAAGACAATAAATATGACATGTACTCTAATTTAGTTTTCAAATTAATGTTATTCTGATAATACATACACATCATCTGGCCTCTTGAGCTGGCTAGGATGAAAATGGGCACTGCAAACCCTGTAGCTCTCATGAAGCCTCTCACAGCATTTCATGAAGGCTCTCAGGGCATTTCACAGATTCTGCATGCACTTGGCACACAGCTAAAACCTGTTATTGTTAGTGTGTAAATAACAGTATTTCTGACACTACCATGTCGATAACTAGTCTGTTATCGACATGGTTACCTAGTTATTGTCATGGCTAGTGACCTGTGGGGTGCCCCAAGGATCGATCCTAGGACCTCTACTCTTCAGCCTGTACATGCTGCCCCTTGGCAGTGTCATCAGGAGGCACAATATTAGCTACCATAGCTACGCAGATGATACTCAACTTTATATTTCCGTAACACCTAGTAACTACAGCTTGGTTGACTGCCTTGTCAAGTGTATTACAGATATAAATGTATGGATGTCACATAATTTCCTCCAACTAAACCAGGACAAAACAGAAGTACTGATCATTGGAGAAAAAGCTGAAAGAGAGAAACTAGCTGCACACCTAAAAACTCTGGAAATTGACACCAATTGCCAGGCTAAAAACTTAGGTGTCATACTTGACTCAGATCTTAATTTCGAAAACCACATCAAGAATATTACAAAGACATCCTTTTACCACCTAAGGAACATTGCCAAGGTGCAACCCTTTCTCTCTCAGGCTGACACCGAAAGATTAATGCATGCTTTCATCACAAGCAGGCTGGACTACTGCAATGCTCTACTATCAGGCCTACCAAAGAAAGCAATCTCTAAGCTACAAATAATACAGAATGCTGCAGCAAGAGTCCTCACTAAGACTAGACGAAGGGCACACATCACACCAGCGTTAAAATCACTACACTGGTTACCAGTCAACTCTAGAATAGACTTTAAAATACTATTACTAGTATATAAATCTCTCCACAGTCACTCACCAGAATATATTTCAGACATGCTTGTTAAGTACATGCCAAACAGACCACTTAGATCCTCAGGCACTGAACTTTTAACAGTTCCAAAAGCCAGGACCAAGAAACATGGAGAGGCAGCTTTTAGTTTCTATGCCCCCAACCTCTGGAACACCCTGCCGGAGTGCCTAAGAAGGGCTGAAACAACGGAGGTCTTCAAGCGAGACCTCAAGACGTACCTTTTCGACCTAGCCTTCAATCACTAGCTAGGACCTTGAGATACAGAAAGGCAGCCTCAAACCTACCTGTGAATCCTCTGTATACATTGATACTTGTCCTGCTATGCAATGTATGTATATCAAGTAGTGTACAGAAGCTGGTTATCCTGAAACAGGCTTGTTCTGACTGTTGTGTTGCTTCAATGACTCAATGTGCTACTAACCGTTTTTCTGTCTCCCCTAGTGTCTCTCTCTCTCCCTCCTATCCTCTAACCAGGTCCAGTGTCAGCTGCGGAGCTGTGGATATCGTAGTATTTAGTACACACACACACACACATGTACACACAAGACACACATCAGTCCACATCCGGCTTAGGCCTGGACCTGATGCTCTTAGCCTTTCTTGCTCCGAAAACTTAATTTAAACTTAATTTAATATTATTTATTGTTCTTTAAATGTTCTTAGCCATTAGACAAATATATTCCAGGAGCCTGCCCCAGGTTGCCTGTTTCAATATCTGTGTGGTCTGAATGGCTCTATGTGCTACTAACCCTGCTCTGCCTTCCCTCTGCCTTCCCTCTCCCTGGTGCCTCTCTCTCTCTCCCTCCTATCTTCTAACCAGGTCCAGTGGATGCCCCACTGTCACCAGCAGACCTCACGAAGTCCGATAGACACCCCTGTGTCTACTGTGGATGATGTAGCATGTCCGTAGAATATTCTCTCTCCTATGATGCTTTTAGCCTCTCTCACTCTGAAATGTAATTCAATGCAATGTATTGCTTCATAAATGTTCTTAATCACATCAACCCGAAGCAAGTCTCAGAGCCATTCCTGCTAATTTACAATGGCTAACTGTAAACTAACAGGAACTGTAAACTGTATTACAGTGATTAACTAGCTAACTAGGTAGCTAGCTAGCACTGATGGGTCCAGTCAACTTCAATTTCTAAACTTTTGTAAACAAGTTAAACCAACAATTATCTGTCGGGATCTTTTGTAAACAGCTAACATTAGCTAGCTAACTTAGCTAGCACTGACAGATCCAGTAAACTTCCATTTCTACACTTTTGTAAACAAACAATTACCTGCCAGAATCTTTGGGGAACCTGTGAAAGGCAAGCTCTGGACAAGTACTCTGATAGTTCTGACAATTTATTGCAGAACACTGTTTTTGTTTTTTCAGCAGCTGATTATGGTCTTCATGTTGACCTGAGCAGATAACAGGCCATAATGGTGGAAACGCTACATGAGCACCTTCTTCAGGCAGGTGCCAAAAACTCACCTAAGTGTCCCCTCTTGGCATTCCATACTCTTTGGTAAAAGTAGGAGAGAAGATTCTACATCAACCTTATTTTCTGCATTTTTGCGCGTGGCTATAAGCCAGTGCACCTAGTATAGTGTTTGTCCGGTTATCACTCCCTCCCTCTGTTGAATTTTGACCTGCATTTCTCTGTTGGCACCACAAGTCAGTAGTCCCCAGTCCCAAAATCAAGAAGGACACCAAAATCAACTTGCTGATCTCTACTGCCAAGTAGAGTAGTGGTGAGAGCATGAGACTCCCACCCAGGAGACCGGGGTTCAAGGGCCCGATGGGGATGACTTTATGGGACTATACCCCAAACCTCCACATGTTTATCCTTTCACTCCAATGTTTTTATCCCTTACCTTTGTCCAGAAACAGAAGTTGAACCAATTGCACCGAATCCCATGTGTAAAGCTCAAACACTAGGTGGCGCCATAATTCTTATTTCATTTCAACTAACTTATTGGCACCATGAATGTCATGTTGCAGAGGAAGCAAGCGGCAACAGGTCTGTTGTATTCTATTTCCTCCTGTCTATGGGAAGTTCTTATCAAAGAGAAAGATCCAAAGCTATACATCTTGACAGACATATGTATTGTACCTTATTTGATGATAGTTGAAGAGGATAAAGCCAATAATCCAATCCATTTCGATAGAGAATGTTTAACTATACATTAAACAAGAAATAATACAATATATGGGATACCCCATCCATGTGACAAAAATAAACACATGTGTAGCTTGTTCAAGTCGAGTATTCTTCCTTGAAACAAAAAGGAACAAAGGTCCTCCACATTGGATTTAGACACAGTAGCCTACACACTGTAATTGTTGTTATCAATAGGTATGTATCATACAGAAATGAACAGCAGCATCCAGGCAGGTGTGATAGAAATAATTTTATAATTGCTTTAAGCAGAGAGATGAGTTTATTGCCCTGGCCATCCTGGTTCAACCTACTGACCTCTGTGTGCCTGGTGTCCCCATCCTCTTGAAGCTCGTAAGAAAAGACCGCTGCTGTGGGCATTTCATGGTTTATGGCAGGATAACCTCTCTAGGGGTAGATTAAATGATCCAGGCCCATCTCCAGGATAACCTCTCTAGGGGGTAGATTAAATGATCCAGGCCCATCTCCAGGATAACCTCTCTAGGGGGTAGATTAGATGATCCAGGCCCATCTCCAGGCCCAGTTTATGATCCTAGTATTTACTAAACGGTGGTCTTCTATTGTGTCATTGTTTTTGTAGAACGACCTGGTCATATCACTCTGTTGTATCACGTGTTGAACTTTCAACTCTGTTGGTTCGCCATTGTTGATGACGTGTCGCCATTGTTGATGACGTGTAAATGATGTGTTAGCCAATCAGATTCTATGAATGTCATATCCAGGCCTTGCTTTGAATATAGAGCTGTACACAAGAGTAAAAGTTCAGTTCTTGGTTGAATCTCTTTGTGTTCTTGTCAAGAGCCCAGTTGCAACTGTCTGTATTTTTGGAATAAAGAACCAGTCTTTTCACTCCAACCTTTTTATCCCTTACCTAAATTCCACAAGTAGAGTAGTGGTCAAAGCATTGGACTCCCACGCGGGACATTCTCAGAGATTACTGTCTACTTACTTCACCACCTAAAGGGACGTGCATACAGAACGTAATGAATTTTGTCCAGAAACAGAAGTTTAACCAATTGCAGCAAAATAGCTAACGTTACAGGAATCATCAGTGTAACTGCTTTAGCCACTGACCACTACCATTAATGCTATGGAAGCTGCTGCTAGTTTTGGAACTGATATGTCCAGGTGACAAGACCTATATTAATTTATCAGACATTATTTCATGTAATTTCAGTTCACAGCTATTTCAGTGGCATGACTAACCAGCCACGCACATAAGCCAGGCTGGACCTGGTCTGGTTACTCTTTATTCACTTCTAGATATCTAAATTAAATCTAGCATTCACACAGGCCCATTGCCTATTGTAAAAAAATAAAAACTAATACAATAGTGAAACAGATCATTAGGTCCTTCCTTGCTGTCCCTACAGATATTGGACAGAGAAAGACTCAAGCTTAGACTCCGGGCCTGTGGCTCTGTGTCTGTTAAATGAAATGGACAGTGATGTATTACAGACCTGATGTATTCAAACGTCTAATTTCCTGATAGATGAAACACAATTACTCATGTGAAAAACAAAGCCAGGTGGCTGTCTCTTTGTTTTAGATGTGCTGCTACACTTGGATAGACACTCCACTATAGAATGGGCTCACTGCCGCACATCATTGTTCCAGGGCGGAGGTATATATATTCAGTTGTGTGTTTGTTATTTTGTTCATTCTTGCAACAGGATTACACAAAACCAGAGCGATTTTCACGTGTGGAACTCGTGGAGGGGTGTAGGATGGACCAACTTAGAACCAGTTACATTTTGGAGCGGATCCGAATCACTGGGTGGAAACACAACTGAAGATTAGAGCAAAACTTGGCTAGTCTTGGACCATTTCCTTCACTAGACTTGGACCATTTCCTTCACTAGACTTGGACCATTTCCTTCACTAGACTTGGACCATTTCCTTCACTAGACTTGGACCATTTCCTTCACTAGACTTGGACCATTTCCTTCACTAGACTTGGACCATTTCCTTCACTCCATCTTTATGTCTCCTGCCAGGACCACAGTACTGCCCAGTGGATGAGAGGAGAGGACGGTACTGCCCAGTGGATGAGAGGAGAGGACAGTACTGCCCAGTGGCTGAGAGGAGAGGACAGTACTGCCCAGTGGATGAGAGGAGAGGACAGTACTGCCCAGTGGCTGAGAGGAGAGGACAGTACTGCCCAGTGGATGAGAGGAGAGGACAGTACTGCCCAGTGGATGAGAGGAGAGGACAGTACTGCCCAGTGGATGAGAGGAGAGGACAGTACTGCCCAGTGGATGAGAGGAGAGGACAGTACTGCCCAGTGGATGAGAGGAGAGGACAGTACTGCCCAGTGGATGAGAGGAGAGGACAGTACTGCCCAGTGGATGAGAGGAGAGGACAGTACTGCCCAGTGGATGAGAGGAGAGGATAAGACGCCACTCTTGTAGTCTGGAGTTCTAATCCTGACAAAGATTTTTTTTTTCCTATTATAAGAACGTTGGCTCTTCATTACAATGAGGAGTCAAATCAGCTTCAAATAGATACTGTATCAACTTTATTCATTTACCGTAAGCAAACCATATTATCTTATCAGAGATAAGCTTTGCTTCCTTCTGGAATATGTAGAGAGTGGGTCGTATGCCCACCTCCCTTGTTCTCTGTAAAGCGCATTGTGTTGCCTCTGGGTATGAAATGCGCTATACAAATAAAGCTTTGATTGATTGATTGATTGATTGATAAGCATGTAAAACAAAATTATATCTGATTCATGAGAAACAAATCAGATAAACACGGTATTAGGAAAAACTTAATTTTATTTGCCTGGATCCTGTAGTAGGCTATAACTGTATATATAAACTGAGGTGTGACTTTAGCCTTTACAGATGTGTTATGGAAATGTTGGTTCCTTTGAATATGTGGCTCTTCAGTTGAATTCCTCTTCTCGAGCCATATTTCTAAACATCTACAGGCCACCTAAATACTGTCCAAATGACTATGCTGAACTGCTGTCTATTATCTGTATTGACTTTAACATCCATGTTGATAACCCTCAGGACAGAGGGGCTAAAGAACTGTGTTGTGTTCTTGATAACTATGGACTGACTCAGCATGTGACGGAGCCCACACACAACAAGGGGCACACTCTGGACTTGATCATCACCAAAGGTCTGAATATTTCTAAGGTTGAAGTGTGTGATGTTGCGCTCTCTGATCATGCCTGTGTTTTTGTTGAGAGTACAATCTCCATGCACACAAATGTTCAAACAGAGGTCATCACAAAACGGTAGATCACTGAAAACACCAGTGAAATATTTACTCAGACTTTCTCGTCCACACCTGTCCTCTCTTGGGTCTCAGTTAATGAGCTTGTAGATAATTTCAATTCTTAAATTACAAATATTATTGATGCCATGCGCCCACTAAGGTGAAGGTGGTCTCTGGTAAGAAAAGATCTCCATGGAGATCAGGTCAGGTCTGGTCAGAATAGAAAAAAGAGAGTGTCAAAAAGCTGAACACAGGTGGCGAAAAACATATCTCCATGTTCATTATGACATCTATAAAGAGAGACTTCACATTTATAATTTGGAGCTGAGAAATGCACGGCAGTCCTTCTTTTCTGACATCATCACCAAAAACCATAACAATGCACGTGCTTTGTGAACTTCTGAACTTCTATCCACCAGGGCCTGCAATGAATTTGCCTCATTCTTCACTGACAAAATTCAGAAAATTAGACAAGCAATCAGTGCCTCCATATCAGATACAGGATGTGTTGTCCCAGTGTTCACTTAAAATCAATACCATGACACAATGTTATCCAATCAATCATAAAACCCTGGAGGACATTATACAATATCTGAAATCCTCCTCCTGCTGCCTTGATATTCTGCCTACAGGCTTTTTCAAAACTGTATCTAACTGCATGGCCTCTGATTTACTACAGATTGTAAACACAGCTCTTCTTTCAGGTGTGTTCCCACAAACTCTGAAAACTGCAGTCGTCAAGCCACTCTTAAAAAAGAATAATCTAGACACCTCACAAATGAACAATTATAGGCCCATATCAAATCTCCCGTTTTTAAGTAAAATCATGGAAAAAGCCGTTTTTCAACAGTCTTCCAGTCAGGATTTTGACCACACCACAGCACTGAGACTGCTCTTGTTTAGGTCTTCAATGACATCCATTTAAACACAGACAATGGCAGAATTTCAGTCTTAGTACTACTGGATCTCAGTGCTGCATTTGACACGGTTGACCACAACATATTACTAGGCCGACTGGAAAACTGTCTGGGAATTTCTGGCACAGTGCTAAACTGGTTTGAATCCTACTTGAAGGACAGGGACTATTTTGTGTCTATAGGCAACAACAATTCTGAGCAGACAAAAATGACCTGTGGAGTTCCCCAAGGCTCCATTCTGAGGCCTCTTATGTTAAACATTTGCATGCTCCCACTAGCTCAAATTATGGAAAACAACAAAATATGTTACCATAGCTACGAAGACGACACACAAATGTATATCACCATATCACCACCCAGATAGCAAGCAGATGTGTAATGATTCTGGGCCATATATGAGCTTGAACTAAGTCACAAGGGCCAGATCTGGCCTGTATATGGCCCAGATTCGCTTGCTATCTGGGCAGGGGACTATAATCCCATACAAGAATTGAATGAGTGCATTGAACAAATCAACGATTGGATGTGCCAGAACTTTCTTCAACTAAACAAAAATAAAACTGAAGTAATTGTCTTTGGAGCCAAAGAAGAACGATTAAAAGTCAGCGCTCAGCTAATAGTTATTAGCTAATGCTAAAAACCACAAACAAAGCCAGAAATCTTGGTGTAGTCATGGACTTAGACCTGAATTTCAGCAGTCACATTAAGACAATTACAAAGTCAGCCTACTATCACCTGAAGAATATATCAAGGATTAAAGGATTTATGTCACAGCAGGTTCTGGAAAAACTGGTCCATGCGTTTATCTTCAGTAGACTCGACTACTGTAACGGTGTATTTACAGGTCTCTCTAAAAAAACGATCTGATTCACAACGCTGCTGCTCAAGTCCTCACTAAGACTAAGAAAATGGATCACATTACTCCAGTTCTGAGGTATTTACACTGGCCTCCTGTCTGTCAAAGAATTGACTTTAAAATACTGCTGCTGGTTTATAAAGCACTGAATGGTTTAGGGCCAAAATATATTTCTGATCTGCCGCTACATTATGAACCATCCAGACCTCTCAGGTCGTCTGGCACAGGCCTGCTTTCTGTCCCCAGAGTTAAAACAACACATGGAGAAGCAGCGTTCAGTTTTTATGCTCCACATATCTGGAACAAACGTCCAGAAAACTGCAGGTCTGCTGCAACTCTCAGTTTAAATCAAGACTGAAGACTTTTCTTAAATCAAATATTTATTACAAGCTGTCCTCCAGGGGCAGCCTCATCAGTGGTGCCTGTCCACGTCCAAGTGCTCAGTCCAGGTCCTGGTCAGGGACAGGACTGGAGAGCATCTGTTCTCCTGCACGTTCCTCATGTTGGATTCTATGTGGAGGGAACCCGAGTGAGCACGGGGAGAACATAGACACTCGGGAGATAGCCCATGCGGGAATCAAAACCAGGACCTTCTTTCTGTGACGCGAGGGTGTATCGTACAGAGCCACTGTGCCACCCATGTTAGGAATTAACAGGCATATAATGAAATCAAACACAAATCACACAAGAAGAGAGACGTAGCGTCTTTTAATAGTATGATATGGAAGATGTTATATTTGTTTTTGTTTCTTTTAATGGAGCGCTGAACTTCTTAATATGAAATCCATTTCAATTTTGAGAGAAAATGCAGTGCATGATGTAATAACTGATTGAGATGGTCCCCAACTCCTAAACATTATTACTGTGTGATATAGACCGGCAGGCTTGTCTCCTCTACCACCTTGATGCATCCAACAGGGGCTCGATTACCAATGAAATGACACGCCCAGGTTCTAAATAACATTTCATCATAAGGAGACATGATGAAACGCCTCACATGCACCAACTTTCCTGATAAATGTCATCATCTTGGCAGCTCTGACAGCGTCAGACCACTCCCCTCTCTTATCTCTGCAGTGTGTGTGACTCTGTCTTTCCCTCTGAAACTGACACACTACCAGTGACAAAAAAAAGACACATTTCGTGGACGTACTGTAATTGTCCATCCATCTTCTTCATCCGCTTATCCGGGGTCGGGTCGCGGAGGCAGCAGCTCCAGTACTGTAATTGTAACACACATTATTGGATATAATAATTATTACACATCCAATAATAATAATAACAACAATAACAACAACAATAATAATAATAATAATAATAATAATGAATAACAAAATGTCATATATGCAATTATTGTAATACATTCCTCTGGTCTGGTGGGGGAGTGAAAGGCATCCTTTTGGTACTGGGACCCTGGAAAACATGACAGTATGGCAAGAGGGCAGCCTTGGAAGTCAGTGGAAGAAAACTACCAGCATAGCAAAGAAGAGAGAGAGAGAGAGAGAGAGAGAGAGAGAGAGAGAGAGAAGACAGACGACAAAGATCTTGAGTCAGGTAATGACACAATAGGAGAGTGGGGAGAGCAAGATGGAGAGAGAGAGAGAGAGAGAGAGGGAGAGGGAGAGAGAGAGAGAGAGAGAGAGAGGGAGAGGGAGAGAGAGAGAGAGAGAGAGAGAGAGGGAGAGAGAGAGAGAGAGAGGGAGAGAGGGAGAGAGAGGGGTGCAGCGCAGGATCAGGACTGTGGAGGGATGGAGTGAAAGCACAAGATCCAGAGAGCCAGATTAGAGTGGAGGAGGAGCCAGGAGGAAGGGGGGAGGAAGGGGGGAGGAAGGGGGGAGTCGAAGGAGGAGTCTTTAAAGTGGGGAGGAAGATTACAAAAAAAAAAAAAGACCAAAGAGATTGAGAGCGAGGGAAAAACAGCTAGAGGAGAGGAAGCTCTGAACAGAACAGACGTACGGCAACATCACTGGACCAGCGGCCGGGACACAGGAATATGGTTTGAAGAGAAAACAAGTCGGACTCTTTCTGGAAACAAGACTGTATCATTCAACTGACCGCCAGAGAGACTACTGCTACTGCGTGAAGAAGGGGTGAGACAGACAGACGACGTGGTAAGAGAAGGAGAGAGAGGGAGAGAGAGAGAGAGAAATAAGGTCAGTGAGGGAGAAGAAGAAACTTTTTGGCTTCACAGAGGAGAAGGGGAAAGGGAATAGTGTTTATACCTCCCACTGTGGCAGTACCACACAGAGAGAATTTGTCATTCACACACACACACACGCACACATTCTCATGTTAGTAACACTGCCTTTACCACACACATAGTATTTATGTTGCACAGTGACAGAATACACAACGTTTCTCACACATATTTGTGTGTATGATAGATGACATGTTGACAGTTGAACATTTCGCTTGGGTCGGAGAGACACCAAGATGTGTCCACTGAGAGGCCTTGAGAGACATAATGCAGTGGTAATACCCGTCCCAGAGTGACACTGACAGACATACAGACACAGAGGCATCACCAACCCATCAAAAGCACCATCGGAGTGAAAGAGAATTGGGAAAAGGACCATCCTGCCGACACGAGCGGAGCTTACCACTTTGAGGACCCCGTCATCTCCACAGTGGTCCTAGGATGGGGGACCTCCTAGGCCTGTAGAGTTGAGGAGCAGGTCTTTTCTGAAGGAGAACCGCCACCCCCCCACCCCCCCACAAACATGCCTGGTTTATCCCAGGGCAGGGGCTCCCTCGGTGGGGCCCGAGGACTGCTGCTGCCCCTCCTCCTGGGACTGCTGGTGACCGTTTGCTCTGCGCAGAGTGATGAGAGCCAGGGGGAGAACAACACCGTCAGTACAGAGAGCCCGGTAAGTAAACAGACACAGAACATACAGGCCCTCCCTCCACTCCAATAGCCCCATGGGAATGAGCCGGTAGACATACTGTAGTATCATGGTGACACGATTATATTCGCATTGATAGCAGACGAATTATATTGGTGAATACGGACACTTTTCCCCCCCCTGCTAATGTACATGGTGATCAGACTGTATCTTCTGTGCTTGCAGGAGACAGTTTCCTCAGATGTGGACATAGTGAGTCCTCGTAACTCCTGGCTGGTCTTCAGACGCAACTCCAACAAAGGAGAGAACAAGAGGACCAAGCCCCCCAAGAGAGCATCAAAGGTGAGCAAGATACCCGCATTATAGACCTAGGAAGATGACAACACTTCCCCTGGGATCTATCTATCTATCTATCTATCTATCTATCTATCTATCTATCTATCTATCTATCTATCTATCTATCTATCTATCTATCTATCTATCTATCTATCTATCTGTCTGTCTGTCTGTCTGTCTGTCTGTCTGTCTGTCTGTCTGTCTGTCTGTCTGTCTGTCTGTCTGTCTGTCTGTCTCTCTGCCTGTCTCTCTGTCTGTCTGTCTGTCTGTCTGTCTGTCTGTCTGTCTGTCTGCCTGTCTCTCTGTCTGTCTGCCTGCCTGCCTGTCTGTCTGTCTGTCTGTCTGTCTGTCTATCTTCTAAAGTAAAGACATTTCTCAAAAGCAGGAAAA
>NC_140257.1:6454437-6566937 GCF_949987555.1 Borostomias antarcticus | reverse complement strand
TCACATCAACACTTGGCTAACAGATAAAGGCATACAGTCACAATTATGGGCAATTACCTGTTGCCAGGAACGATCGCGGTATTCGGGGTGAATGACCCTTAAAGGGGCTCCTGGTGACAGGAGTGAGTGTGGAGTGCCGAGTGACTTGTCATGATTAGCCCTCTTCGTGTTAACCCTCCGCGCGCTGGTTTGCAGGCGGGGGAGTACGTGTCTATTTTCGTGGACAACGGAACGGGGTCATTGCTGACCGTCCTCCAGGACACCCTGTTCTCCGGGATCCTCCTGGGGGTTTGAACCTGTTCTCCGGGATCCTCCTGGGGGTTTGAACCTGTTCTCCGGGATCCTCCTGGGGGTTTGAACCTGTTCTCCGGGATCCTCCTGGGGGTTTGAGGCTCTTAGAGATAGACACACTCTACGATCATTAAGTGTATAGATTTAAGCACCTACAGTACAGGATGAATGATATACAAACACACACACACACACACACTCACACACACGTAGATATACATGGATACACACACACACACACACACACATACACGTAGGTATACATGGATATACACACACACACACACACACACACACACACAAACACAGCTGAGGCCCCAATGGAAAGCCTCAAACTTTTAACAGTGCGCCCATTACCCAAATATCCAGTGACTCAGACCTTCAACCCCTAATTATCCATCCCAACATTAACGAGACGACAGAATAACATGCAGTATTGGCACCCAGCGCAGGGCAGCAGCTACGAGTAACACATCATGTCCGTATACATTTATTTTTCTAAATGCTTCTTTCAGTTTCTCTTTCACATGCCTGATAAAGTCATAATATTTATTCATTTTTGGATGTGAAAATATGGTAAAAAGGTGTGGATATTTTTTTGCTTGAAATAAAACATTTCTATCCAGTTGATCCAGTTGTCTCTCCAGTGCATGTCAGTATTTATGTTCTATGGAAGAAAGTAACTCGCTTGTGTCAAAACATTTTTTGTAAAGTGTTTATGTAAGAATTCCTGCAGCTAGCATGCACTTTATTGTCGGATTCTTCTAGACCTTTTCTCCTTGACTCACTCCATCTGTGGATGGATACACACACACACGCACACACACACAGTATGAATATACACACTGTTTTAGAGGTGGATTGTGGTGAGATCATGCTCATAAAGTGGCGCCTTGAGCTTGGCAAAGTGCCACACACACGCGCACGCGCACACACTCACACTCACACATGCATATGCACCCCCCCCCCCACACACACTCTTCTTCCAAGGACATTTCTAATGGTTGGTTTGCAGAAGGTCTGTCTCACCGTACAAGGCATGCTTGCTGTCAAACAATGTGCCGAAAGAAAAATGAGCCCCTCATAATAGTAGGAGTACTGACTTCATGATGGCATTGCTGAAAGCATGGTTTCATTACAATCAGACATCCAGACTGAAAGCATGGTTTCATTACAATCAGACATCCAGACGTAGGCTATGCCATAAACACATGCATGCGCACACTCTGGCACACACACACACACACATTGGTATGCTAACTTGTTTTGAGGTGTGTGTGTGTGTGTGTGTGTGTGTGCGCGCACTCACACACTCACACACACACACACACACACACACACACACACACACACACACACACACACACACACACCTCAAACCAAGTTAACATATGAATACCAGCCATATTTTTTCAAACTTTACTTAACTGCTTGACCTAACAAGTTGTTTAAAACTGTCTGCTGAGAATATTTTTTTTTAAAGATTTTATTTTTCCATTTAATTTTATAAACACAAAACATTATACACATCACATCCCAACCTAAATACACAACATTTATACGCACCATACATTACTTGACATACATCACAACACATCACACCACAAAGTCCCAAACTCTTTTAGTCCGTCTACTGTTTTTCCCAGTTTACCCCCCATACCTGTTTATCTAACTACTATTTCTAATGCTATATCTAATTAGTGTCTCTTAGTACTATACTTGTTCCTAACACTATGTTTAACTCTTAGCTAAAGCCTTCACTATCTCTCCCCATATATTGCTATGAGAATCTAATGTACTGGTGAAATCCTCTCTCTCCTTCTAAATTGTTTACAGTGCTGAACTAATGCTCATGTGCACATCCGTTCAATGCAGCAGTAATGAAAGGGAGATAGTTGCAGAATAATCAGTACTTCAACACTTGGGAACGCTCAGTGGAGTATGAAAATACATGTAGCCACTGAAATGTTATGGTATTGCACATTTTTATTGATATTGTTCATTTATCCGTTCATCAGACCATTTCCTATTCATACAAACAGGAAATACAAATCCACCTCCAACCTCTTCACCCTTAGCCTACTTCCTCCAAAGAGGGTGTTAATGACATTTCTCTCACTAAACATGCACAAAAAATAAATGACAATGTGTAAAAATAATACGAATATACACTTACACCTACAATATGGTATATTCTTGTGCATTACAGGATCCTCATACTGTAATCTGATTATATTATTTTGTATCTATATGCATGTATGTGTGTATGTATATGTGTATATATATTGACACACGCACACACACACACACACACACACACACACACACACACACACACGCACACACACACACACACACACACACACACACACACACACACACACACACACACACACACACACACACACACGACCTCCAAGATAGCCACCCATTCCCGCTGCCAACACATAAAGTTAGGTATAGGACATCTGCGACCAATGTACGCTAGCTAGCTCAGCTCGTCATGCACTAGCCTACTTTGCGTCATGTAGGCTACAGGGTTACACTTAGCTTTGGCCATTTACTTTGCTAGCTATTGATCTGTTGCATAACAGAATTCCTAGCGGACATAAAAAGCTGAAGAGTCCGTTTTACCCCGTGGGTTCTGGATGGTTGTTGACACTTGCTCAGATTTGGCGCCCTATCTCTGACGTAAATTAATGCCCGTAGCTACGGTCTCTCATGGGAAATGTAGTTCTAATAGTAATACAAGAAGCGCACCAATAACATTTTGTGAATGCAACTCGGAAGATGACTTTTCAAAGATCTAATCAATAATGCTATGCTGCAATAGTTACGACAAGCCCACTACACGCCCACTATGTTTGAAATGTTTGTTCATTCGTGTCCCCACATAAGCTGCACGTAAACGTAGGCTGCAGCATCACATTTGATAGGCTAAATGGTAATAGCCTACGAGTCCGTTATTTAGGAGATATGTTAGGCTACTGCACAGTCTTTATGTACCCTACCTAGCCTACGTTGAAATGTGTATTTATACAGGGGCCATGGCTTATTATGAATTAACTGAAGTTCATAATAAATAGCCACTGGGCTTGACAACAGCAAGCACACGCACCATCAGATTTCCGTGCGCATAATAATGAATGACATCACAATGGCCACATCTGTCATAATTCTAAGTTGAGTAAGAGTTGAAAATTGTTTCAGAGTTAATTTCACATCAACGGACAACCTTTCATCATTATACTGTACGATTATTCAGCAACCTGTAAATTCAATTCTTCATGTGGAAGTAAGTAGATTGATTTTTGAATAATGTGAATTTCTTTTGATCTAAAGTTTGCCATTTATATTAGAAGACGTTAAAGTAATTCTGGTGTTTCTTGCACTTCTGTCTCAACAGAGATTTAAAAAGTGTCCCTATGGATAGTCAATCCATGTGTGAGGCCTCTCCTTCAAGCGGTTCTAACTTGGAGGAGGTAACTTGAAACACTATCTAATATCATCTCACAAAATATAAAGATATATAAAATATTATCCCCTCTCACTGTTTTGTCATCATTTAACCTGTCTTGCAGAAAAAGCCCCAGGAGGAACTGGCCAGGAACAGGGTGAACAGGCCTCAGCTTTCATATGTAAAGCCCCCAGGAAGAGCAAGCATGTGGTGGTTCAATACGCCACCATTAAGAGGATCCTGGCCTTTGGGGCTTCAGTGGCCTCTTCAATGGCCTTTGGGGCTTCAGTGGCCTCTTCAATGGCCTTTGGGGCCGCAGTGCCCTCCTCAATGGCCTTGGGGGCTTCAGCGGTCTCCTCAGTGGCCTTGGGGGCTTCAGTGGCCTCCTTAATGGCCTTGGGGGCTTCAGTGGCCTTCTCTAGAACATTGTCAATGGCCTTGGGGGCTGCAGTGGCCTGTTCAATGGCCTTCGTGGCTGCAGTGGGCTCCTCAATGGCCTCCTCAATGGCCTTAGGGGCTTCAGTGGCCTCCTCGATGGCCTTGGGGGCTTCAGTGACCTCAATGGCCTTGGGGGCTTCAGTGGCCTCCTCAAGAACCTTGTCAATGGCCTTGGGGGCAGCAGTGGCCTCTTCAATGGCCTTGGGGCCTGCAGTGGCATCCTCAATGGCCTTAGGGGCTTCAATGGCCTCCTCAATGGCCTTGGGGGCCTCAGTGGTCTCTTCAATAGCCTTTGGGGCTTCAGTGGCCTCTTCAATGGCGTTTGGGGCCGCAGTGCCCTCCTCAATGGCCTTGGGGGCTTCAGCGGTCTCCTCAATGGCCTTGAGGGCAGCAGTGGCCTCTTCAATGGCCTTGGTGGCTGCAGTGGGCTCCTCAATGGCCTCCTCAATGGCCTTAGGGGCTTCAGTGGCCTCCTCGATGGCCTGGGGGCTTCAGTGGCCTCTTCAAGAACCTTCTCAATGGCCTTTGGGGCCGCAGTGCCCTCCTCAATGGCCTTGGGGGCTTCAGCGGTCTCCTCAGTGGCCTTGGGGGCTTCAGTGGCCTCCTTAATGGCCTTGGGGGCTTCAGTGGCCTCCTTAATGGCCTTGGGGGCTTCAGTGGCCTTCTCTACAACCTTGTCAATGGCCTTGGGGGCTGCAGTGGCCTGTTCAATGGCCTTCGTGGCTGCAGTGGGCTCCTCAATGGCCTCCTCAATGGCCTTAGGGGCTTCAGTGGCCTCCTCGATGGCCTTGGGGGCTTCAGTGGCCTCCTCAATGGCCTTGGGGGCTTCAGTGGCCTCCTCAAGAACCTTCTCAATGGCCTTGGGGGGCAGCAGTGGCCTCTTCAATGGCCTTGAGGGCAGCAGTGGCCTGTTCAATGGCCTTTGTGGCTGCAGTGGGCTCCTCAATGGCCTCCTCAATGGCCTTAGGGGCTTCAGTGGCCTCCTCGATGGCCTTGGGGGCTTCAGTGGCCTCCTCAATGGCCTTGGGGGCTTCAGTGGCCTCCTCAAGAACCTTCTCAATGGCCTTGGGGGGCAGCAGTGGCCTCTTCAATGGCATTGAGGGCAGCAGTGCCCTCCTCAATGGCCTTGGGGGCTTCAGTGGCCTCTTTGATGGCCTTGGGGGCTTCAGTGGCCTCCTCAATGGCCTTGGGGGCTTCAGTGGCCTCCTCAAGAACCTTGTCAATGGCCTTGGGGGCAGCAGTGGCCTCTTCAATGGCCTTGGGGCCTGCAGTGGCATCCTCAATGGCCTTAGGGGCTTCAATGGCCTCCTCAATGGCCTTGGGGGCCTCAGTGGTCTCTTCAATAGCCTTTGGGGCTTCAGTGGCCTCTTCAATGGCGTTTGGGGCCGCAGTGCCCTCCTCAATGGCCTTGGGGGCTTCAGCGGTCTCCTCAATGGCCTTGAGGGCAGCAGTGGCCTCTTCAATGGCCTTGGTGGCTGCAGTGGGCTCCTCAATGGCCTCCTCAATGGCCATAGGGGCTTCAGTGGCCTCCTCGATGGCCTGGGGGCTTCAGTGGCCTCCTCAAGAACCTTCTCAATGGCCTTGGGGGGCAGCAGTGGCCTCTTCAATGGCCTTTGGGGCCGCAGTGCCCTCCACAATGGCCTTGGGGGCTGCAGTGGCCTGTTCAATGGCCTTCGTGGCTGCAGTGGGCTCCTCAATGGCCTCCTCAATGGCCTTAGGGGCTTCAGTGGCCTCCTCGATGGCCTTGGGGGCTTCAGTGGCCTCCTCAATGGCCTTGGGGGCTTCAGTGGCCTCCTCAAGAACCTTCTCAATGGCCTTGGGGGGCAGCAGTGGCCTCTTCAATGGCCTTGAGGGCAGCAGTGGCCTGTTCAATGGCCTTCGTGGCTGCAGTGGGCTCCTCAATGGCCTCCTCAATGGCCTTAGGGGCTTCAGTGGCCTCCTCGATGGCCTTGGGGGCTTCAGTGGCCTCCTCAATGGCCTTGGGGGCTTCAGTGGCCTCCTCAAGAAACTTCTCAATGGCCTTGGGGGGCAGCAGTGGCCTCTACAATGGCCTTGAGGGCAGCAGTGCCCTCCTCAATGGCCTTGGGGGCTTCAGTTGCCTCTTTGATGGCCTTGGGGGCTTCAGTGGCCTCCTCAATGGCCTTGGGGGCTTCAGTGGCCTCCTCAAGAACCTTCTCAATGGCCTTGGGGGGCAGCAGTGGCCTCTTCAATGGCATTGAGGGCAGCAGTGCCCTCCTCAATGGCCTTGGGGGCTTCAGTGGCCTCTTTGATGGCCTTGGGGGCTTCAGTGGCCTCCTCAATGGCCTTGGGGGCTTCAGTGGCCTCCTCAAGAACCTTGTCAATGGCCTTGGGGGCAGCAGTGGCCTCTTCAATGGCCTTGGGGCCTGCAGTGGCATCCTCAATGGCCTTAGGGGCTTCAATGGCCTCCTCAATGGCCTTGGGGGCCTCAGTGGTCTCTTCAATAGCCTTTGGGGCTTCAGTGGCCTCTTCAATGGCGTTTGGGGCCGCAGTGCCCTCCTCAATGGCCTTGGGGGCTTCAGCGGTCTCCTCAATGGCCTTGAGGGCAGCAGTGGCCTCTTCAATGGCCTTGGTGGCTGCAGTGGGCTCCTCAATGGCCTCCTCAATGGCCATAGGGGCTTCAGTGGCCTCCTCGATGGCCTGGGGGCTTCAGTGGCCTCTTCAAGAACCTTCTCAATGGCCTTGGGGGCAGCAGTGGCCTCTTCAATGGCCTTTGGGGCCGCAGTGCCCTCCACAATGGCCTTGGGGGCTGCAGTGGCCTGTTCAATGGCCTTCGTGGCTGCAGTGGGCTCCTCAATGGCCTCCTCAATGGCCTTAGGGGCTTCAGTGGCCTCCTCGATGGCCTTGGGGGCTTCAGTGGCCTCCTCAATGGCCTTGGGGGCTTCAGTGGCCTCCTCAAGAACCTTCTCAATGGCCTTGGGGGGCAGCAGTGGCCTCTTCAATGGCCTTGAGGGCAGCAGTGGCCTGTTCAATGGCCTTCGTGGCTGCAGTGGGCTCCTCAATGGCCTCCTCAATGGCCTTAGGGGCTTCAGTGGCCTCCTCGATGGCCTTGGGGGCTTCAGTGGCCTCCTCAATGGCCTTGGGGGCTTCAGTGGCCTCCTCAAGAAACTTCTCAATGGCCTTGGGGGGCAGCAGTGGCCTCTTCAATGGCCTTGAGGGCAGCAGTGCCCTCCTCAATGGCCTTGGGGGCTTCAGTTGCCTCTTTGATGGCCTTGGGGGCTTCAGTGGCCTCCTCAATGGCCTTGGGGGCTTCAGTGGCCTCCTCAAGAACCTTGTCAATGGCCTTGGGGGCAGCAGTGGCCTCTTCAATGGCCTTGGGGCCTGCAGTGGCATCCTCAATGGCCTTAGGGGCTTCAATGGCCTCCTCAATGGCCTTGGGGGCCTCAGTGGTCTCTTCAATAGCCTTTGGGGCTTCAGTGGCCTCTTCAATGGCGTTTGGGGCCGCAGTGCCCTCCTCAATGGCCTTGGGGGCTTCAGCGGTCTCCTCAATGGCCTTGAGGGCAGCAGTGGCCTCTTCAATGGCCTTGGTGGCTGCAGTGGGCTCCTCAATGGCCTCCTCAATGGCCTTAGGGGCTTCAGTGGCCTCCTCGATGGCCTGGGGGCTTCAGTGGCCTCTTCAAGAACCTTCTCAATGGCCTTGGGGGCAGCAGTGGCCTCTTCAATGGCCTTGGGGCCTTCAGTGGCCTCCTCAAGAACCTTCTCAATGGCCTTGGGGGGCAGCAGTGGCCTCTTCAATGGCCTTTGGGGCCGCAGTGCCCTCCTCAATGGCCTTGGGGGCTTCAGCGGTCTCCTCAATGGCCTTGGGGGCTTCAGTGGCCTCCTCAATAGCCTTGGGGGCTTCAGTGGCCTCCTCTAGAACCTTCTCAATGGCCTTGGGGGCAGCAGTGGCTTCTTCAATGGCCTTGGGGGCAGCAGTGGCCTCTTCAATGGCCTTGAGGGCAGCAGTGGCCTCTTCAATGGCCTTGGTGGCTGCAGTGGGCTCCTCAATATCCTTAGGGGCTTCAGTGGCCTCCTCGATGGCCTTGGGGGCTTCAGTGGCCTCTTCAAGAACCTTCTCAATGGCCTTGGGGGCAGCAGTGGCCACTTCAATGGCCTTGGTGGCTGCAGTGGGCTCCTCAATGGCCTCCTCAATGGCCTTAGGGGCTTCAGTGGCCTCCTCGATGGCCTTGGGGGCTTCAGTGGCCTCTTCAAGAACCTTCTCAATGGCCTTGGGGGCAGCAGTGGCCTCTTCAATGGCCTTGGGGCCTGCAGTGGCATCCTCAATGGCTTTAGGGGCTTCAATGGCCTCCTCAATGGCCTTGGGGGCCTCAGTGGCCTCTTCAACAGCCTTGGGGGCTTCAGTGGCCTCTTCAAGAACCTTCTCAATGGCCTTGGGGGCAGCAGTGGCCTCTTCAATGGCCTTGTGGCCTGCAGTGGCATCCTCAATGGCTTTAGGGGCTTTAATGGCCTCCTCAATGGCCTTGGGGGCCTCAGTGGCCTCTTCAACGCCTTGGGGGCTTCAGTGCCCTCCTCAGTGGTCTCTTCAATAGCCTTTGGGGCTTCAAGTTTTAGGGGGCATTAATTTACGCAAGCCTGTGGTGGTTCAATACGCCACCATTAAGAGGATCCTGATCCAAACTTTAATCCTTATAAACGACGAGGTCTTCGGCAACAGGGACATCAATGCCGAGGTCGATCTTCTGTTAGAGGAAGTCGTGGAACTCCTGGAGGCCTTCACCTGGGTCAAGCTCACCGAGGACAAGGACGTTGCCAACGTCTTCTTGAGATTTCGCGACGCCTCCGTGGTCGCAAAGAGCCTCGTGAGCAAGCTGGAGCTGGTGGCCGGATCGAAGCAGGTGCTCCGGAAGGCGGTGGCCAAGAGGTCTCTCTGCCTCAACAGCTACGTCGTCCACCTCGCCGCTCTCAGCGTCGCAAAGCAGGTCCCGGACGGCTTCTCACCAGCAGAGGCTGCCGCCCAGGAGAGGATGCTGGGAAAAGTTCGGATCCCGCCTCAGTACTTCATCAGCAGTCCGTTCATCGATGACATCATCATCAAACATGTCCTCCGGGTGAACCCTCTGAAGGAGTGTGACGTCGACCGGACGAAGGTTGTTCTGGCCGTACTGTGCATCAGGATGAGCGTGATCATCCACGAGTCTCTTAGCAAGATCCCCGGGATCATTATCAGTGACAACCTGCCCACGCTCGGCTACTACGTGAAACTCGCTCTGCTGAGCCTGCACAGCGTCCTGGAAGGGGTGTGCGGCAAATCCGCCACGGTGAAGGACCCGGCAGTGGTGGCCGTCATGCCGGGTCTCATCATCGACCAGATCCTCAGTATGAGAGACCCCGTCCAGATGATGGTGTGCTTGCCCAGGAGGAGGAGCCCCGGCCAGCCCAGCGTGGCGGACGCAGAGATGGAGAGGGCGCTGTTCGCCAGGCCGCTGCCTGAGTCCCTGGCCGAGTCCATGTGCCGGCAGTATGGCCGCAGGGTCAGCCGCATGGGGATCTTCCACAGGGCGTTCCACCTGGACCTCGAGATCGGGAAGCAAGACGTCTGGATGTCGCCGGAGCGCTTTGTGGACCTCGATGAGCATTTGACTCCAGGAAGCAAGAGCCTGGAGAATACCGTGGCCATGGATAGCAGTGTTGATGTTTACCTCGGCCTTAAATACTTAAAGCCTGAGGTGAACCAGGAGAAGGAGTGTGAAGCTGGAGGGCCCACCGAGGCCACCGAGGAGCTCACCACGCTCACGGTCATTGAGGAGCAGACTGCTAACACCCCAGAGGAACCTATCAAGGAGTCCATCAAGGGCACTGAGAACACCAAGGCCATTGAGGAGGTCCTCGAGGAAGCCACTGTGGCCCCCAAGGCCATTGAGGAGGCCACTGAAGCCCCCAAGGCCATTGAAGAGGCAACTGCTGCCCTCAAGGCCATTGAGGAGGCCACTGAAGCCCCCAAGGCTATTGAAGAGGCCACTGCTGCCCCCATGGCCATTGAAGAAGCCACTGCTGCCCCCAAGGCCATTGAGAAGGTTCTAGAGGAGGCCACTGAAGCCCCCAAGGCCATTGAGGAGGCCACTGAAGCCCCCAAGGCCACTGAGGAGACCGCTGAAGCCCCCAAGGCCATTGAGGAGGGCACTGCGGCCCCAAAGGCCATTGAAGAGGCCACTGAAGCCCCAAAGGCCATTGAAGCCCCAAAGGCTATTGAAGAGACCACTGAGGAGGGCACTGAAGCCCCCAAGGCTGTTGAAGAGGCCACTGAGGCCCCCAAGGCCATTGAGGAGGCCACTGAAGCCCCCAAGGCCATTGAGGAGGCCACTGAAGCCCCCAAGGCCATTGAAGAGGCAACTGCTGCCCTCAAGGCCATTTAGGAGGCCACTGAAGCCCCCAAAGCCATTGAAGAGGCCACTGCTGCCCCCATGGCCATTGAAGAAGCCACTGCTGCCCCCAAGGCCATTGAGAAGGTTCTAGAGGAGGCCACTGAAGCCCCCAAGGCCATTGAGGAGGCCACTGAAGCCCCCAAGGCCACTGAGGAGACCGCTGAAGCCCCCAAGGCCATTGAGGAGGGCACTGCGGCCCCAAAGGCCATTGAAGAGGCCACTGAAGCCCCAAAGGCCATTGAAGCCCCAAAGGCTATTGAAGAGACCACTGAGGAGGGCACTGAAGCCCCCAAGGCTGTTGAAGAGGCCACTGAGGCCCCCAAGGCCATTGAGGAGGCCACTGAAGCCCCCAAGGCCATTGAAGAGGCAACTGCTGCCCTCAAGGCCATTTAGGAGGCCACTGAAGCCCCCAAGGCCATTGAAGAGGCCACTGCTGCCCCCATGGCCATTGAAGAAGCCACTGCTGCCCCCAAGGCCATTGAGAAGGTTCTAGAGTAGGCCACTGAAGCCCCCAAGGCCATTGAGGAGGGCACTGCGGCCCCAAAGGCCATTGAAGAGGCCACTGAAGCCCCAAAGGCCATTGAAGCCCCAAAGGCTATTGAAGAGACCACTGAGGAGGGCACTGAAGCCCCCAAGGCTGTTGAAGAAGCCACTGAGGCCCCCAAGGCCATTGAGGAGGCCATTGAAGCCCCTAAAGCCATTGAGGATGCCACTGCAGGCCTCAAGGCCATTGAAGAGGCCACTGCTGCCCCCAAGGCCATTGAGAAGGTTCTTGAAGAGGCCACTGAAGCCCCCAAGGCCATCGAGGAGGCCACTGAAGCCCCTAAGGCCATTGAGGAGGCCATTGAGGAGCCCACTGCAGCCACCAAGGCCATTGAAGAGGCCACTGCTGCCCCCAAGGCCATTGAGAAGGTTCTTGAAGAGGCCACTGAAGCCCCCAAGGCCATCGAGGAGGCCACTGAAGCCCCTAAGGCCATTGAGGAGGCCATTGAGGAGCCCACTGCAGCCACCAAGGCCATTGAAGAGGCCACTGCTGCCCCCAAGGCCATTGAGAAGGTTCTTGAAGAGACCACTGAAGCCCCCAAGGCCATCGAGGAGGCCACTGAAGCCCCTAAGGCCATTGAGGAGGCCATTGAGGAGCCCACTGCAGCCACCAAGGCCATTGAAGAGGCCACTGCTGCCCTCAAGGCCATTGAAGAGGCCACTGCTGCCCCCAAAGCCATTGAAGAAGCCACTGCTGCCCCCAAGGCCATTGAGAAGGTTCTAGAGGAGGCCACTGAAGCCCCCAAGGCTATTGAGGAGGCCACTGAAGCCCCCAAGGCCACTGAGGAGACCACTGAAGCCCCCAAGGCCATTGAGGAGGGCACTGCGGCCCCAAAGGCCATTGAAGAGGCCACTGAAGCCCCAAAGGCCATTGAAGCCCCAAAGGCTATTGAAGAGACCACTGAGGAGGGCACTGAAGCCCCCAAGGCTGTTGAAGAGGCCACTGAGGCCCCCAAGGCCATTGAGGAGGCCATTGAAGCCCCTAAAGCCATTGAGGATGCCACTGCAGGCCCCAAGGCCATTGAAGAGGCCACTGCTGCCCCCAAGGCCATTGAGGAGGCCATTGAAGCCCCTAAAGCCATTGAGGATGCCACTGCAGGCCCCAAGGCCATTGAAGAGGCCACTGCTGCCCCCAAGGCCATTGAGAAGGTTCTTGAAGAGGCCACTGAAGCCCCCAAGGCCATCGAGGAGGCCACTGAAGCCCCTAAGGCCATTGAGGAGGCCATTGAGGAGCCCACTGCAGCCACCAAGGCCATTGAAGAGGCCACTGCTGCCCTCAAGGCCATTGAGGAGACCACTGAAGCCCCCAAGGCCATTGCGGAGGGCACTGCGGCCCCAAACGCCATTGAAGAGGCCACTGAAGCCCCTAAGGCTATTGAAGAGACCACTTAGGCCCCCAAGGCCATTGAGGAGGCCATTGAAGCCCCTAAAGCCATTGAGGATGCCACTGCAGGCCCCAAGGCCATTGAAGAGGCCACTGCTGCCCCCAAGGCCATTGACAAGGTTCTTGAGGAGGCCACTGAAGCCCCCAAGGCCATCAAAGAGGCCACTGAAGCCCCCAAGGCCATTGAAGAGGCCACTGCTGCCCCCAAGGCCATTGAGAAGGTTCTTGAGGAGGCCACTGAAGCCCCCAAGGCCATTGAGGAGGCCACTGAAGCCCCCAAGGCCATTGAGGAGGCCACTGAAGCCCCCAAGGCCATTGAAGAGGCAACTGCTGCCCTCAAGGCCATTGAGGAGGCCACTGAAGCCCCCAAGGCTATTGAAGAGGCCACTGCTGCCCCCATGGCCATTGAAGAAGCCACTGCTGCCCCCAAGGCCATTGAGAAGGTTCTAGAGGAGGCCACTGAAGCCCCCAAGGCCATTGAGGAGGCCACTGAAGCCCCCAAGGCCACTGAGGAGACCGCTGAAGCCCCCAAGGCCATTGAGGAGGGCACTGCGGCCCCAAAGGCCATTGAAGAGGCCACTGAAGCCCCAAAGGCCATTGAAGCCCCAAAGGCTATTGAAGAGACCACTGAGGAGGGCACTGAAGCCCCCAAGGCTGTTGAAGAGGCCACTGAGGCCCCCAAGGCCATTGAGGAGGCCACTGAAGCCCCCAAGGCCATTGAGGAGGCCACTGAAGCCCCCAAGGCCATTGAAGAGGCAACTGCTGCCCTAAAGGCCATTTAGGAGGCCACTGAAGCCCCCAAAGCCATTGAAGAGGCCACTGCTGCCCCCATGGCCATTGAAGAAGCCACTGCTGCCCCCAAGGCCATTGAGAAGGTTCTAGAAGAGGCCACTGAAGCCCCCAAGGCCATTGAGGAGGCCACTGAAGCCCCCAAGGCCACTGAGGAGACCGCTGAAGCCCCCAAGGCCATTGAGGAGGGCACTGCGGCCCCAAAGGCCATTGAAGAGGCCACTGAAGCCCCAAAGGCCATTGAAGCCCCAAAGGCTATTGAAGAGACCACTGAGGAGGGCACTGAAGCCCCCAAGGCTGTTGAAGAGGCCACTGAGGCCCCCAAGGCCATTGAGGAGGCCACTGAAGCCCCCAAGGCCATTGAAGAGGCAACTGCTGCCCTCAAGGCCATTTAGGAGGCCACTGAAGCCCCCAAGGCCATTGAAGAGGCCACTGCTGCCCCCATGGCCATTGAAGAAGCCACTGCTGCCCCCAAGGCCATTGAGAAGGTTCTAGAGTAGGCCACTGAAGCCCCCAAGGCCATTGAGGAGGGCACTGCGGCCCCAAAGGCCATTGAAGAGGCCACTGAAGCCCCAAAGGCCATTGAAGCCCCAAAGGCTATTGAAGAGACCACTGAGGAGGGCACTGAAGCCCCCAAGGCTGTTGAAGAAGCCACTGAGGCCCCCAAGGCCATTGAGGAGGCCATTGAAGCCCCTAAAGCCATTGAGGATGCCACTGCAGGCCTCAAGGCCATTGAAGAGGCCACTGCTGCCCCCAAGGCCATTGAGAAGGTTCTTGAAGAGGCCACTGAAGCCCCCAAGGCCATCGAGGAGGCCACTGAAGCCCCTAAGGCCATTGAGGAGGCCATTGAGGAGCCCACTGCAGCCACCAAGGCCATTGAAGAGGCCACTGCTGCCCCCAAGGCCATTGAGAAGGTTCTTGAAGAGGCCACTGAAGCCCCCAAGGCCATCGAGGAGGCCACTGAAGCCCCTAAGGCCATTGAGGAGGCCATTGAGGAGCCCACTGCAGCCACCAAGGCCATTGAAGAGGCCACTGCTGCCCCCAAGGCCATTGAGAAGGTTCTTGAAGAGACCACTGAAGCCCCCAAGGCCATCGAGGAGGCCACTGAAGCCCCTAAGGCCATTGAGGAGGCCATTGAGGAGCCCACTGCAGCCACCAAGGCCATTGAAGAGGCCACTGCTGCCCTCAAGGCCATTGAAGAGGCCACTGCTGCCCCCAAAGCCATTGAAGAAGCCACTGCTGCCCCCAAGGCCATTGAGAAGGTTCTAGAGGAGGCCACTGAAGCCCCCAAGGCTATTGAGGAGGCCACTGAAGCCCCCAAGGCCACTGAGGAGACCACTGAAGCCCCCAAGGCCATTGAGGAGGGCACTGCGGCCCCAAAGGCCATTGAAGAGGCCACTGAAGCCCCAAAGGCCATTGAAGCCCCAAAGGCTATTGAAGAGACCACTGAGGAGGGCACTGAAGCCCCCAAGGCTGTTGAAGAGGCCACTGAGGCCCCCAAGGCCATTGAGGAGGCCATTGAAGCCCCTAAAGCCATTGAGGATGCCACTGCAGGCCCCAAGGCCATTGAAGAGGCCACTGCTGCCCCCAAGGCCATTGAGGAGGCCATTGAAGCCCCTAAAGCCATTGAGGATGCCACTGCAGGCCCCAAGGCCATTGAAGAGGCCACTGCTGCCCCCAAGGCCATTGAGAAGGTTCTTGAAGAGGCCACTGAAGCCCCCAAGGCCATCGAGGAGGCCACTGAAGCCCCTAAGGCCATTGAGGAGGCCATTGAGGAGCCCACTGCAGCCACCAAGGCCATTGAAGAGGCCACTGCTGCCCTCAAGGCCATTGAGGAGACCACTGAAGCCCCCAAGGCCATTGCGGAGGGCACTGCGGCCCCAAACGCCATTGAAGAGGCCACTGAACTCCCTAAGGCTATTGAAGAGACCACTTAGGCCCCCAAGGCCATTGAGGAGGCCATTGAAGCCCCTAAAGCCATTGAGGATGCCACTGCAGGCCCCAAGGCCATTGAAGAGGCCACTGCTGCCCCCAAGGCCATTGACAAGGTTCTTGAGGAGGCCACTGAAGCCCCCAAGGCCATCAAAGAGGCCACTGAAGCCCCCAAGGCCATTGAAGAGGCCACTGCTGCCCCCAAGGCCATTGAGAAGGTTCTTGAGGAGGCCACTGAAGCCCCCAAGGCCATTGAGGAGGCCACTGAAGCCCCCAAGGCCATCGAGGAGGCCACTGAAGCCCCTAAGGCCATTGAGGAGGCCATTGAGGAGCCCACTGCAGCCACGAAGGCCATTGAACAGGCCACTGCAGCCCCCAAGGCCATTGACAAGGTTCCAGAGAAGGCCACTGAAGCCCCCAAGGCCATTAAGGAGGCCACTGAAGCCCCCAAGGCCATTAAGGAGGCCACTGAAGCCCCCAAGGCCACTGAGGAGACCGCTGAAGCCTCCAAGGCCATTGAGGAGGGCACTGCGGCCCCAAAGGCCATTGAAGAGGCCACTGAGTCAGCGCTTGGCTCTCTGATAGCCCGGAGATGGAAGCCCCCACATGCCTTCCCATCTTAGCACTGGGTGTCCACAACAGTGGATTATGCCAACATGTCACTGGTTCAAATGCATGGAGCTAGCAGGGGAAACATCTTGTCGGGGTCTTTATTTCTGGAAGCCATGCATACGGGCACTGAGGCAGCAGTAGAGCTGTGAGTTTTTTCATTGAGTCAAGGGATATTATGACATTTTGTGATTTTGGAGGGGTGGGTTGAGGGTTACTGTGGGGAAGGGGGGGGAGGTTGAGTGTATGTTTTTGTGTGTGTGTGTGTGTGTGTGTGTGTGTGTGTGTGTGTGTGTGTGTGTGTGTTCTCAGGGTGTGTCCAGACCCTGGAGTCTCCTCTCAGTGAAGAAGTGGTGGGGTTGGCGTGCGGCGTTGTCGGCCTTACCTCGGCCGAAGTACGACAGCACGGAGGCGTTGTTCTGACGGGACGCCGCCTTCTCCCCGTCCTCCTCATCATCGTCCCTGAGGACACACACACACACACACACACACACACACACACACACGCAGTGAGTCCACGATGCAGACTCAGCTTCCTCCTCTCTCAATGTCCACTTCCTCTCTCCCCAGCAAAAACGATACACTCACACACACACCACCTTTTCCTCATACTGGGACTCGTCACTGTTCATTTTGAAAAATAAACGAATCCTCCGTCATCCTCCCCTGGTCTGGGCAGTCCCTAATTCCGTTCTACACACACCCCCTCTCCTCACGGCAGACCCCTCCCACCCGGGCTATGGCCTCTTCACACCGCCCCCTTCTGGGTGGAGGCTGCGGTCGTTAAAGACCAAAACTGTCCGAGACAAAGACCGTTTTTCCCCCACGGCTGTCAGCCTCATCAACATGGCTCCCCTCTGACTCTCTCCCCTCTGAGTCTCTCCCCTCTGACTCTCTCCCCTCTAAGTCTCTCCTCTGACTCTCTCTCCCCTCTGACTCTCTCTCCTCTGACTCTCTCCCCTCTGAGTCTCTCTCCTCTGACTCTCTCCCCTCTGACTCTCTCTCTCCTCTGACTCTCTCTCCTCTGACTCTGTCTCCCCTCTGACTCTCCCCCTCTGACTCTCCCCCTCTGACTCTCTCTCCTCTGACTCTGTCTCCCCTCTGACTCTCCCCCTCTGACTCTCCCCCTCTGACTCTCTCTCCTCTGACTCTCTCCCCTCTGACTCTCTCCCCTCTGAGTCTCTCCCCTCTGACTCTCTCCCCTGACTCTCTCCCCTCTGACTCTCTCTCCTCTGAGTCTCTCCCCCGCCCCCTGAAATCTCTGTACTCAACCGACTGACTACTTCACTGACTCTCTTGTAGTCCAAATTGCACTGCTATTTTTTTGCACTATGTTTGTATCACTGCACGTTTCCTGTCCTGTCCTGTCCTGTCCTGTCCTGTCCTGTCCATTGTCAGCTGTGACCTATGACCTGACCAGGAAACTCCTCTTTCCACTGTACGCGGCACTGAAAGTCCATGCTGTCGCATGCAAGAGAGGGCTAATTGACACTCTCTTCAGTCTGGTATGTCTGTGTCATATGATCGCTTGCTACAGATGTCAGCCGACATTGCCAATGGCCATGTCTGCCAACACTTCAAGCTGGGAGATGTTGTGTTCCCACCAAAAAAGCGCTATGGTCTCTTTACAACAGCTGCGGTGCACAATATTGACCACAATCCAAGCGCTGCGAAAATGGTGCTCTGCTCTCCATAGCAGCTTTATTCCATAGCAGCAGTCAGTGAACGGACTGTAGGGCCTTCTTCAGCGTTTAAAGACGCTCTCGCGGAACTGACCTCTATATATACTGTCTTCAATAATCAGTAGCCTACGTCAGAAAGGTGAAGGTTTGGCTACCTGTGCTACATCAGAAAGGTGAAGGTTCGGCTACCTGTGCTACGTCAGAAAGGTGAAGGTTCGGCTACCTGTGCGCATATGCAGAGGGTCGCACATTTACATAATACAAATACAATACAATACAGAGTTACAACCATAATACAATATATACAACAATTTCATTAACAATATCACAAGAGAGAGACCTTTACAGAAAACTACCTAGCAATAGTTCTTCATTCAATCCTTTCGGGAACTCTGTTTTCAGGGCGTGAATCCAATAAGCCTCTCTCTGTAGAAGTAGGCGCTCTCTGTCACCAACTCTTCTCAAAGGATTCACCAATTCAATGCCCTGAAAACGTAGCCTGCAGACTTCATGACCTGAGGAGTTAAAGTACCTCGCTACAGGCCATTTCTCATCATGCAGCCTAATGTTACTCTTGTGTTCAGATATTCTGACCTTCAATTCTCTTTTTGTTTTCCCCACATAATAGAACCCACATGGACATTTCAATAAATAAACAACAAACTTAGTCCTACATGTGATCCTCCCTCTTACATCTATCTTTTTGCCTGTATGGGGGTGTAGGAAGTGATCCCCCCGAATCATGGCACTGCAATGGACACAATTATTGCAAGCAAAATTACCAGAGGGCAAAGTAGAAAGGAAATGTTGTGGTGGGATATATGTGTGATTCCTAACTAGGCGATCTCTCAGGTTTTTGGCACGTTTGTTGTCAAAAATAGGAGGAGTGGCAAAGGCCTGCCCCACTGCAGGGTCACTGGAAAGGATGTGCCAATGCTTTTTTTTTTTTTTACGATTTCTTTAACAGACTGAGAGATGGGGGAGAAGGTGGTGGATAACACTATAGGTGCATTACAAGGTGGGGAGGGTTTTGGGGTAAGGAGACTGGTTCTGTTAAAACCCCTTCAACTCTAGATGAGCTGTCAGACAAAATGCTCTCTGTGTATCCCTTAGACCTGAACCGATTACAAAGTCCATGGACACACCTTGTATTTGAAGTGGTAATCTTTTTCAAACTTGAAATAATTTTTGTACAACACTTCCTGGGCCAAATCCATCAATACATCAACAGGAAGTGACTGGTTCTCTCTTGATACCATGTAGTGATGGAGAGCTTCTAATCCCTCTTTCTGGGGCACATTGGTATACAAGCTGGTAACATCCATAGTGCAAAGAATGTCTGTGTCTGCTATATCCTCAATGGACTTCAACTTGTTGAGAAAATCGTCTGTATCTCTCAGGTAAGAGGGTAGATTCAATACAGAGTCCTTGATGTGAAAATCAACATATTGAGAAATAGGTTCTGTAAGGGAACCGATCCCTGACACAATAGGACGCCCTGGAACAGGTGCCTGACAACTTTTGTGTATCTTTGGTAATGTGTAAAATATAGGGTGCACAGGTTGTTCTCTTAACATATACTTGTATTCATCCTTAGTTATCATCTGGTTTTCTAATGCATTGTCAAGAGTGTTCTTAATTTCATTAAAGAACCTGGTCGTGGGGTCACCATTCAAACGAGCGTAATACTCAGTATTGCTCAACTGTCTTTTTATTTCCTCACAGTACGAATTTTTGTCGTGTAACACAACTGCGCCCCCTTTGTCAGCATCGCGTATTACAATCGATTCATCATTGGACAATTGAATCAAGGCCTGTCGTTCCTGAACGGACAGGTTAGGATAACATTTGTTGGACTCGGCTGAAGAAAACAGGGAGGTAACATCGTCGACTAGTCTACAAAAAGTGTTCACAGAGGGATTCATAACATGAGGTACAAACGTGCTCTTAGGTCTAAAAGTCTTAACGTGCGCATCCGTGGCAGGCTCCGCTAGAGGACCGTGGTCTGCGCGCCCTGTGCGTCTCACCTCCAGATAGCCATGGGTAGACGCGGTCCTCTTTGTAATCCAGTGTGTCTCTCCGGTATTTCCGCATTTTGATCTCTGACAGTTATTTTTGGTGAGAGTCAATCAGTGCGGTGCGCTGCTGATCGATTGTTGGGAAGTGAACTGTGATTTCATGTCATGTTCTAACGAGTGATCTCCTGATCGGGTGTTGGACAGTTCTGCGCTCACGTGTTCTATGATCAACAGCATCAGATCCAGTGAGCACTTATTCAAAACTACGCACCATTTTATACAAAAGTCCTTATCATTTCTTCCCAGCGTCGGTACCTTGTCAATTCTTAATCCTCGTGGGATGCGTTTGTTTCTCCAGTATTGAGACAGAGTAGACCAGTGGCCACTCGAGTGCTTCTTTAATTGTTCAAGTCTGTTGGACATGGACTCAACTGAGTCGAACAGCTGGAGTGAAGTCAGCCCCTGTGGACTACCCTCCCAGAAGCCTCAGAGCTGCTATGAACTGATCCATTGTGGCTGTAAGAAAGGGCGGACGAGTGTCAAGTGTAGGCCTACTGCCGTTTGCTCGTGCTCAGGAGATCACGGAGAGCACACTAATATGTCATTAGGGTAGGTTAAGGGATGTCAACATGACAACACAAATTGTGGAAAGTTCTTTTTTTTGTCTTTGTGTTTGTGAGGTTGATTTGTATGAAAAATGAAACCATATTGACATATCCTATACAGTTATATCAGTCTGATTGCACCTATTAAAGCAATTGTATGATGACTAGTGAGTTCCACAACTCTCCTTTTTGATATACTGCCTATGTGCCTGCAAAGAAGTGGGGGGAAAAACCTTTTTGACCGTTTTTGACAGCCCGAAATGTGTCCAGCCTCTGACAAGTTCCAGAGGTCAATTCAGAAGTGGTTCCATGTCTTAAAACAAACTTCATGGTATATAGAATCACTGGACGAAGTCTCATGCACAAAAATAATAATAAAATGCACATTACCATCCATATATGGGCTTATCTGCCCCACTAAAAAGTTAAATGTGCCTAGAAATTTGAACCTACTGGCAAACAGCTTCTCTTCACATTGGTCGTGCTGCCCCCTACTGCTGGCGAAAGGTACTGTGGCACCAATAGTAAAAGTCTACCATACTGTTAACATGACACTGTTTATGGTCCATGGGTCAAGTGACAAGCTGTAAACACTTGTATGGAAAACATCCATCTGACACTGTCATCATGAATACTGCTAGCCGTTTATGTTTTAACTAGACAGTAATTAATTCATTTTCACTGAGAAAACATGAGGAGCATGAGGACCAGTCCTGTATGCAAATAACAGACAAGACAAACAGAAAAACAAAAATAGTACAGTAGAAGAACTACAAATAGAAATAACCGGTTCATATGAATTTGACATGGAGCACATTCCTCAGACACATTGCCTTGATTGCTCTCCACACTATGAGGCTGCAGAGCTGTCCCCATTCTCTCTCCTAGATAAAAGGCCTATATATACACTTCCTACCGTTGTAGCCTGTCTGGACACTCATTGGTTTCAGAGATTTCCTACTAAGAGATTTCCAACACTTTTCCCATTCAATGAAGTGAACTCCACTCTCACTCTCAGGGTGAGTAGCCCTCAAAGCGGGGGAGTTGGTGGGGAAATACTTTTAGGGTCGAACCCTCGTTTGCCTCATTCCCCTCTTCTTCCTCAGCAGCAAAAGAGGCGACCTTGGTAACAACGGTGTCCTGGGTAACAACGGTGTCCTTGGTAACAACGGTGCCCTTGGTAACAACGGTGACCCGGGCACAGCCGACAGCCGTGGCAAGGGAGTCCGTGGCGCCTGGGGCGCCTGCGGTTCGTCAGGAGGCGACACCTTGACGGTGTTTTTCCCGTAGAGCCTCCTCTCGTAGTCCAGAAGCTGGGCCCAGAAGCCTGCGTTGAGCCGGACGTATGGCCGGCTCTCCTGGACCCAGGCGTGGGCTCGGCGCAGGCTCACCCCCCGGTAGCGCATCAGATAGGCCATGACCAGGGCAGGCGAGCGGCTCATGCCCGCCGCGCAGTGCACCAGGGTGCCCCCGGCGCGGTTGCTGTGGATACGCTCCGCCACCCGGTCGAAGTGGTCGCCCAGGCGGGCGCTGGGCAGGTCGGAGACCGGCACGCGGACGCACTCCACGCCCGGGTAGATGGGGCAGGCGTGGCTAATGGTGGCGTTGACGATGAGGGTGATGCCCTTGCGGGCGACGAGCGCCTGGTTGAGGGGGGCGTCAGCCCCGCCCAGGAAGAGGGTGGGGGTGATCTGAGACACCGACATGGGGGCTGCAAGACACACACACACACTCAGTCAAATGTGATGCGTATACTATGTACTGTTTGGATATTTAACTATACTGTACTAAGTCATCAGGCGAGATGGTCTGAGAACACATAAAAGGCTGTAATGTAGAAAACAGTTTAATCAAAAAGAACCTGAGCCTTGTTGCTAATTGAATCATCATGATGCTGTTACTAATACAGAAAATACAAAGGTTATTGTATTAATAGACCAACATCATTACCTAATGACACAGTGACAAGAAACAGTTTAACATGAAACACAAATGTGAGTATTTTTATTATTAGTATTACTGTATTTGTCAGCTAGGTTTGTGTGGATACTGTAAATGCAAGGAAATCAGCTGCTGCTTTAGAGAAAAGTACTGTATGTTAACGTGTTTATGCCTGCATGCAATGAACATTTCTCTATAACATTTAATGTAGGTTGCAGTTTGTGTTTCACATGTGTGTTAGGCCCACATTGTGTAGTGTGTGACTTACCTGGTCCCTTTAGTATGATCCCTTTCAGAGTGGTAGGCTACTTTCTCTCAGGTTAGACTGTTTCCACTCACGGGCATATGGCCCTGCTGCACACACATGCCCTAAAAGGCTTTGGGTCAGACAACCAATGGAGAGACAGATTAAATTTAGACTACCTTGGCAGCTGGGGTTCAGTCCCCTGAAAGTCCACTCATGTAGAGTAGATCCATCATGTCAGACTAATGTCTAATGCAGTAGACTACTGCACATTATGCAAAATGTGGAGGTCTGTAATCTTTCACTGATTATATCACAGATTTCCAATGTATTAGCCTACGGTTATGGAGGTACGGAGGGAGGAGCTTTAGATTGACCCCTATACGTAAGTTAGCCAAGGGGGAATTCAGATTGACCCCTATACGTTAGTTAGCCAAGGGGGACTTCAGTGCCTTACGTGCCTGAGCCCAACACCGGGGGGCGCTCGCCACAATTCATTTTTCCCATGCCATTACATTTTGCTTTCTACATAAACTAGACCAGGTCCAGACTGGTTTATGCGCTGGGGCCAGCTTGTTTCTCTTCAGGACTGGTTGGATGGAACCAGCTAGCCATGCGATTGAAACAACTGTGTACTGAAATTACATGAAATCTAATGCCTGCTAAATTAAAGGATAAGGACACTGAATTTCATGTTTAGCCCTATTCCTGGCTTCCCTGGCATGTATCTGACTAGCACAGGTTAAAATATTTCTGTTTTGTGCAGTACAGAGTTCTGTGTCAATAACGTTGGCGCGCGCACCCAAGCTCGTTGCTAGCTATGGGCACACTCGAAAAACTTGAAAAAGTATGATATACGTGGATTTCAAGTTCAGGAATTACATGGTTTATGCTTATCAAGCTCTGAAGTTGTCCTGTAAACACCATAGACTTGTCTTTGAAATCGAGAGTTTAACATGTTTTTTGAAAGATTTTTCGCGGTGCCCACCCACATCCATTGTATGACCAAAACGGTCATACACTTTCTCAAAAGTGTTAGTTTTGTCAACGTTTTGATCTGAACCATTGTATATGATCATAAGTAACCTTAAAACAGGGCTAAACATGCATTTTCCCTTTACTACTTGATGAATCTCTTTGTCTTTTATTATTGTCCTTGATTAGCTCTGCGTTGTGTTTTCTCGTTTCCAATAAAAGACTGACCCCCAATCTCACACAATACCACACAGTCCAGTGACTCCTTTCTCAGGTGTTCCAAATGAATCTCTCCAACACGGGATTTGAGCCTCAGCAAAAGCGATTTATTCCAGAAGGTTTTACATACAAAAGACAATGGCATGCCTAATATACAGTTGACCTCTCTGTATGCTGTCTGAACCCAAATCAAAGTATTGGTCTCGTTGCAACGTTCTTATGTGGTTTGAGTGTCCCCCCTCCCTCGTCTCTTCTCCGATAAGACTGTTTCTCTGGTCTCTGCTGTGGCCTTGCCTCGGCGCCCAGGCCTTTATCTCTAACCACAACAATGGTGTTTGCCCAGAGTGTACCAAACATGGATGTCTTTATCTCATAAGTCTATGGAAGAGGGGCACTTCTTACCGAAAACTCAAAACGACAGCCATACTCAGAGGTCAATCATCATAATTAGGAAATAGCTAACAGGATCATATTAAAAGGCATTTCTCTGAAAATCACCAATATTCAACAATCCCCCCTAAGATTATACGTGAACACGCAGAATCATAATGATCAAGAGAAATGTTGTCATCCAAAACCTAAACCTGAACAGCCATTATGCAGAAAGAAAAAGAATAACTGAACAGAAAAACGTGTTTAAGATAAACAGATGAACAGTTACATAATATCCCAATCGTGTGCTTCCTCTAGCAAGATTACAATTTCAAAGGAAAACAAAATAACTATCTATTAGGTTACTTCATGTATGAACCCAACATCCATACAGGTACACCCTATATAGAATAGCTTCACGTGTCCCTTAGACTATTCCACAGAAAACCTGTTGGCACTGGATCTCATCTCCAGTCTACTGACGTACGAACGTGACCTCCCTCCGGAACATGCCCTGCTAAGGATACAGCAAGATCTGTAAACAAGTGTCGCTAGCTGCTGCAGTAAGAAAGATATGAGCATCTCCTCATTAATCAAACCCTAAGCATCAGTTGTTCTGTTGGACAACGTCCCAAATGCCACTGCAAGTTTCTCAATGTCCGTCACTAATAATTCGACCCCCACGCTATGCGCGAAAAAGAAAAGCAAACTATCTTGCTAGACCCCATGTGAGTGAGTATGCCGTCCACAACCCCCGCCCTAGTCTCTCTCCTAGTACGGCGGATTTCAGAATGTTGAATCGGTCTTTCTCCCACTATCCCTTTAACCTCCTACCGCTGAGTCCTGCAATCCTGATGGGTAACCACCCCTGGCAAGGTAACCCCAAACAAACAGGAACCCGTCCAGTTCCTTGGTAGGACCGTCTCCCCCCCAAACCCAGTAGACCCCCCTAGGGTGCGCAAGTTCCATCTACCACATTTCAGAGCAGTACAAAGCCTAGTATGCAGACACTGGCTGTGCCCCACATTCCCTGCTCCTCTCTCTCTCTGTAGACAAAACAACCCTGGGTTTTCTGCGGAAGAGAAACTGGTGAACTGATCTGAGCCCACTTTTGCGGTCCTAACCCCACGTTCTCTGTAGGTCCCTCCAGAGTGGAATCTAACCATCAATCTGAACAATCCCTCTTTCTAATTCAGCGTCTGCTACTTCCCTGGAACAGTTGATGTATCGTAGCATTAAAGTAGAGTTAAAGGGGTGTGCCATTTGAGGCACTCCGCTCGCTTGGGAGTCTGGGATCTGCATACACACAAAACATGATGACACATTCTTCACTGACGTAGCTACCTCCTAAGCCCAATTTCAAAGCAAGGTTTTCCACGGCTGACTGTGTTAGTCTAACCATGGAAAGCCACAGGATGATAAGACACAAACCCTTCCTGATAGCAACTTGAAACCTAGTCTGTTAGTTCGAAATCGAAGTGTCTTCTCCCCGAGAGATGATCTTTAATTGCTGTGTGTATCTCTGCTGTGAAAGGAAAACTACTCCAGATCCGAGTGTCCCCGACCCAGAAATAAATGACCTTTTTAACAAAATACACGTCCCAATACCCCTGTCTCCGTTTGAATGAGTATATCTCAAGTGCAACCTGGAGTTTTTATTCACAGTATGACAATAACCTACACCCTCCACGTCCTGTCCCTGACCAGCACGTCAAGCTGTGAATGGAAGATGTGGTTATTGTGTGGTGTGAAAGTTCAAATGTCCCGTCTTGGTCTGTTGACGTCTCCACCCGGAGTAGTGTAGTCCTCCCTGCTGAACTCCAGCACACGTGGCCACCGTGTCCCAAGTCAACCCGGAAGTCCTTCTCTCCAACTCCACCTGTTAGCACAGAAAAACACAAGAAAACTGCGGCAGTATCATGTATTCCAAAACCCAGTTTGTAACAGCATATATCTCTCACTCACCCTCTCATTCAGACCAGACCTAGAGATTATGGTTTCACAAAATTCTTAATTTTAGCATTATTAATTTCTAGAAAAAACCCCCCTTTCCACTCCAGACTGTGACCCTCCGAGAAGGTCCGTTCTAAGCCTGCCTGTGGTCTTAACACCCATTCTCCTGTCCCTTTAGCAGCGCTACAGTCATCCGAGCAGTGGGCACAGGTATAGAGCATTACGTCGTAATTCTCTAAGTTGTCGTCTTCATCCCGAGTCGGCCCCCATCACTAGACGTATGGTTCTTTAGCTCAAGGACTCTGCTCGAACAACAGCTGCCACGGCTGTCCCTAGTTTTGGGGTGCTAAGCCTGAACGCTATTCTACCCGATGTTTTTAAATCTGGAGTGGTTGGCTCTTCAATTTATCTGATGCAGTACTACAAGGGTGTGTTTGCTTTGAGGTGTACTCAGTCTACTCTGTCTCTGGTGGTGCAACCACCTTGCATTGGCTGGCATGAATCCAGTTGGGTTTCCCTACTACCTTAACTGCTGCGTGGGTGATGAGCACAACCTGATAAGGTCCATCCCACTTTGCCTCTAAAGTCTCCCCCTGAAACTTCTTTATCATTACGTACTGGCCTGGGATTAGAGCCTGTCTCCCCTCGGAGATCTCGCTCCATGCTGCCTGCACCTGTTTGTGGGCCCTGGCCACAGCCATGCTCAATTACTCACAGTAACCACTCAACGCCTCACTAGTGAGATGAACATCTGCCTGCCACAGATGACCTCGAAAGGGCTAAGGCCCATCTCCTGATTGTGTTGCTCGAATGGAGCAAAGCACGAGACTCAAAGCGTCGGGCCGAATCACGCCCTCCTGATGACTTTGTGAGTCTCCCCTTGATGACATGGTTCATCCTTTCAGTCTGAGTCCACTGCTCTGAGGATGATAAGAACAGTGAAGTGAATTTGTGTTGCCAGATAAGGGAGCAACCGTTGTGGTGCTACCAATTTCTGACCTTGTCGCCACACTCGTCTGAGTTCATATCTGCCCCATTCTCCATCCATATACACACCTCCCCCCTCTCAGTCTCTACCTGTATCACCTTGTAGTCAGTGACAGTATCAATCTGATACGGGGGTGCAGGTTGAGCTGAGGACAAATGGCTAGTATGGTATCTCTGTCACAAGCTTTTGTTTAAATGTCTATGTCTCTGTTTGTGATATTCTCTGCCCTAAATAAATGACCTGTTCCTGCATAATCTGAGCTTTGCCCAGACTGGCCTTGTGGCCCTGCTCATAAAGATGTGTCAACAGGACCTTGAGGTCTTGTTCGTGCTCTGACTCAGTCGCACTGGCCAAGAGAATATCATCCACTTTGTCTTTTTGTCTTTTGCCCAGATTGGCAAATTTGCTAAATCAGGTTTTGTTACCTGGTTTAGATTCCATCTAACCTTCCCTTGTTGAAACTGAAGGGAGGAATTAATTTGTGTCAGCACATCAAGCCCCAAAACCTTCTCTTTACCCATATCGGCTCTCCTCCTGCCCCATCATGCACTTCCTGTTTAGTTAGTTTACTGTCAGTTCCTGATAGGCACTGAGGAGGAAGTCAAGTTGTCTGCGCCCCTTCAAGGACCCCCTGATATACCGGTCTTTGAAACCTTCAGTCTGTATCAGGGCCGCCTTAAGGACGCGGAGCGACGGCTCAACTAAAAATGGGGAGGCAAGGAGGAAGGGAGAGGTGAGGGCTGAGAGGAGGAGGGGAGAGATGTGGAGGCCGTGCGTGTCGTCACTGCCACTGGAGAAGGAGGGGGAGGGGTACAGGCCTCCGCTGAGTGTTACCTCGACTCAAACTCCATGAGAGTGTCCTTTGACCTTAATCACTGTCACCTTTTGGCAGGCTGATGGCCTCCCTGAGCTCCCTAACCAACTCTCCCTTCTTAATGGGCGTCCCTAAACGCTGACAGGAAACCTCTCTGTTTCCAACGCTCTCCAAAGTCATGCCATGTGCATACCGACTGACTACATGGATGTTTGCAGTCTTGCCCTTTAAGTGGAAAGTGATGGGAGACATTTCGCGTAGGTGATTACGCAACACCTGATGATAGGTGTTTGGGAAGCTGTGTAAACCCAATTGGCGTTCAAATGAACTGATATTGATCTTCATCAATATTGAAAGCTGTCCCCGGTTGCACCTCTTCTGCAAGAGGGACGCTAAGCCTTGTGTCATGTTGATGACTGAAACCCATTGGTGTTCAGATTTCAAGGCACTGAAAATGGTGGACCGGTCTCCACCAGGGGCTCTATCTTATCCCCATACTCATTGGCCACTCTGTAGTTCACACAGAGGCGCCATTCACCTGAAGGTTTCAACACAGGCCACGCTGGGCTTTTGGAGGCCCTGTGAGTTTCTTCAGAAACCTTCTATCACTTCTGTCTTTTGTAACAGAACGGCCTTGGCCACGGAGTGGCATCAGCTTCTGAATAATGGGGGAGCCGTGTGAGGGTGAAAGCTGTTCTCTGAGCTTCTGCTCCCACAAAAATGACAGCGTTCTCGTTTGTCATCCCTAGCTCTGAATGGGATCTGTGGAGCTCTGGCTTTCTCCTCCACTCTCCTGACCTTGGTGGTGATTGCTTTAGTTAGAATGTCACCGACCAACGGGTGACTGGCCTGAGCCATGTTCACATCACCTATATCGCATGGATATTTTACACTAACCGACCAGCATTCTAGATTGTCATCTGCACCGACAGTAACACCCCCCGGTCGTAGGGGGCGCCAGGTTGAAACAGCTGGTGGGAGTGTTACATCTACAGTACGATCCCTCCTCTCTCTCCCTCCTGAGCTTGTGAGGAGGGGGCGGAAAACTTGGGCTCCTCCTTTAAACTCTCGTCATTTCTGTCCTCATCTAACAGCATTGTCAGCCCCGCCCCCTGCAGTGGGACGGGCTCACTTTGGTAAGATGAGACAGACCTCCGACCGCCATTGACGGTGTTCTATGTCCTCCTCCGACTCCCCTCCCTAAGCCTACTCTGCTCTCGCTGATAGTCAAGCGACTGGCTGACTGTAGTTTAGCTCTGTGGCTGTGTAAAGGAGGGGCTGAGTCGGGAGTGAGAAATAACGGCTCCAGCACTCCGCTGGAGCAGATAAGCTCTTGGTTCACACAGTATGATTTTATCACAGTGACCTAACCAAACCGCTTTCCTAGACTGTGCATAAATAAATACACACCTAGAATCCATGGGCTACAATGCACATACATCACACACTTCCCTAGACTATATATCATGTACATCTAGAATCCATATGCGACAATACACATACATCTCACCCATCCAAAACCCCGATCTTTCACGGGGGCCCTCTCAAGGACTGCGCAATCCTTAGAAGTAAACTACCCTCCACCGATCTCTCGCCATGGACGGGCAACCCCAGGGTGATAACCCTGCTGGTCTTCCTTAAGAAAGTCTTAAGGGCCTCATACACCTGTACACAGTATTTCATGCGATAGGTACCCCAGGATGTCCAATATCCTGCTGGTCTTCCTTAGTAAAGCCTAAGGGCCTACGTACACCTGTACACAGTATTTCATGCGATAGGTACCCCAGGATGTCCAATATCCTGCTGGTCTTCCTTAGTAAAGCCTAAGGGCCTACGTACACCTGTACACAGTATTTCATGCGATAGGTACCCCAGGATGTCCAATATCCTGCTGGTCTACTTTAAGGCAATTCCCTGTCTCCCACAGGCTGTCCTTAAAGGTCACATACCCATACCTAAAACACATGCAAGCACCGTTAGGTATCTAGGATGTACAAATATCCGACATGCAGCTACATATAGACATACACAGGTATCTAGCATTCCAAACATCAGACATGTAGCTACATATAGACATACACTTACATCCAGCACTGGTTTTGTTTTACGTGTTGAGAGATTATGTGTGGCATTCTTAGATTTACTGATTGGTTCTTTTAGGATCGGGACATCCAACCCACTCACCCGTTGTAGTTTTTGGTCTCTGAGGCGGATCAGGTCACAGCTGGCTGACTGCTGACTGTCTGCTCGACCAGTCTTTGGGCTTGTCCAGGTTTTGGATGTCCGATCCGGGTCACGGCACCAATTGATGAATCTCTTTGTCTTTTATTATTGTCCTTGATTAGCTCTGCGTTGTGTTTTCTCGTTTCCAATAAAAGACTGACCCCCAATCTCACACAATACCACACAGTCCAGTGACTCCTTTCTCAGGTGTTCCAAATGAATCTCTCCAACACGGGATTTGAGCCTCAGCAAAAGCGATTTATTCCAGAAGGTTTTACATACAAAAGACAATGGCATGCCTAATATACAGTTGACCTCTCTGTATGCTGTCTGAACCCAAATCAAAGTATTGGTCTCGTTGCAACGTTCTTATGTGGTTTGAGTGTCCCCCCTCCCTCGTCTCTTCTCCGATAAGACTGTTTCTCTGGTCTCTGCTGTGGCCTTGCCTCGGCGCCCAGGCCTTTATCTCTAACCACAACAATGGTGTTTGCCCAGAGTGTACCAAACATGGATGTCTTTATCTCATAAGTCTATGGAAGAGGGGCACTTCTTACCGAAAACTCAAAACGACAGCCATACTCAGAGGTCAATCATCATAATTAGGAAATAGCTAACAGGATCATATTAAAAGGCATTTCTCTGAAAATCACCAATATTCAACATACTCCTTTAACATGGGTTCGGAACCATAAGTGAAATGGAAAGTGTCCGTTACCTTTTCTTTCAGCAATGTCTTCCACCCCTGGATACGACCTCGCTACCGACACAATAGGACAACATTAAAACTCATGAGAGAAAGAGAAAGAGACTTGATTAGGGCTAGTACTAGCAGAAGGTAAAAAAACAATATAGCCTACCACTGTAAAACGAAAATGAACATGTTACTAATGTTAGCCAGTGGCCACATACCTGTAACATGAGTCTGCCTCAAAAAGATATTTACTCAACTGACTGACTGACTCTCACGAATATCGAGTGCCTATCGCATGCGCGTGCAGGTGCATTTATTTTGTGTGGTCGCTCACAGTGCACGTGCTGCGGTAGCTAGGAAAACATGAGAGAGGGTAGATAGGGCATCGCCTGGGAGTAACACATTATTTTCCAACCTGATATTTTGATTCAATTAGTTAGGCAGGGCAGGCTCTGCGCAACAGGAATGAATTTATAAATATGCAGAAAAAAGGCACTTCTCTATGAGAGGTGAATAAGGCAGGGTCCCTCGCCACCCTTGCCGTCTATGAGTGAATGTGCCTAGTTGACAATAAACTCACCTTTCAGACCAGCGCACACTACATTTATGAAAAGGCAAGGCATCATCTCTCTCTCCTCACGAAACTGAGGAGCTTCAACGCCTGAAAACACACCCTGACCCTGGTCTCTCACTGAGTGTTCTCACCATCCACATTCTCTTCTGGTATGGGCCACAGGAACAAGCTGACTTAGGTGGTAAACCAGGCCAGTAAGATCACCGGAGAGAAACAACTCCAGAACATATACAATTGACCCATAACAAAAAAAAGCAATTCAGATCTATAATGACCCCACCACCCCATCATTCCAGCTGTTGCCATCTGGCAGGAGACTCAAGGTCCCACTAGCCAGGAAGAAGTCCCCTCTGCTGTGGACATTCTAAACAAAGACATACTATAATACAATAAGTTCCCCCCCAAAGCCCAAGAACACAGAACACTGTATAGATTAATTTTGTTTGTTTTTTATACACTTTTTTATTGTCAGTTTTTATACTGTGTTGACAGAGTGCCAACGAAATAAATGTAAATTTAATAGATAATACAGTTTTTATTAAATATCTTATCTTACAACAAAGTTACACTAATACATGTTTGTTTTATTGACTGATTTTGAGACATTTTCTGTTTCTCCTCTATTTGGCTGATATGGTGGTTTTCCTCCCGCAGGATGTGATGGATTCATAGAATGGATGCCAAGAATAATATCCAAGTTGTTTGGGGTGTTTCTGTCAGATATTGGCAAAGTTATTGACCTACACAGCAATAAATATGTATTTTATTTATTTTTTATTTATTTTAATAAATGTGTAACCAATAACTCAAGAAAACCAAAGGTTGTCATAGTTTAATATACATGCCAAGAATAATGTGCAAGTGGTTTGAAGTGTTTCTGTCAAAAATGGGCAAAGTAATCTATTTATTTCCTGATAATGATTGTACTTTTGCCTCGGTCCCTAAAATGCCGAATGTGAATGTCTGTTGAATGTCCAATATCAAACCAACTTCACCTCGGTATGTTGACCTGACTGGGTGAATTTGGCAGCAGATGACAGTCCATAATGACGGCAATGCTACGCGAGGGCCCTCTTCGGGTGGGTGCCAAAAATTCCACAAAAATTCACCTAATATTAGTGTCCCTTCTCGGCATCCCATTCTCTTTGCCCAAACTAGTCGCCTGTACCTGATATTGCTAGCCACGAGCGAAGTGCATATTTGCTGTGCAACATATCGATCGTCCAGTTGTCAAATCTAGTTGCCAACAAACTATGATAGCCAGACATCATAGTCCCCAAATCAAAAACTTTTTTTCAGGTCGTGGTATATCACTGTCAGTAGTAACAAGTAGCCTACGTTCATTGCGAATTGATGGGATGTGTCATTAAAGTATCAAAATCCAGCAATTGCCTCTTACCTATCTGTCTTGGAAAAATAATAATCGCCAAAAGAATAATATTGTGTGCGTATACTCGCAGGAGAATGTGCTTCAGTCAAGTGCAAACATGGTGTTTGATGCACACTCGGGAAAATGCACACATACAGACAGATGCACACATACAGACAGATGCACACATACAGACAGATGTACACAGACAGACAGACAGATGCACACATACAGACAGACAGAGATGTACACAGACAGACAGATGTACACAGACAGATGTACACAGACAGACAGACAGATGCATACATACAGACAGACAGAGATGTACACAGACAGACAGATGTACACATACAGACAGAGACAGATGCACACATACAGACAGACAGATGCACATAGATGAACACACAGACAGACAGACAGAGACAGATGCACACATACAGACAGACAGATGGACACATACAGACAGACAGATGCACATAGATGAACACACACATACAGACAGACAGATGCACATAGATGCACACACACAGACAGACAGATGGACACATACAGACAGACAGATGGACACATACAGACAGATGCACACAGACAGACAGAGGCAAGACATGCACACATATGAACACACAGACAGACAGAGACAGATGCACACATACAGACAGACAGATGGACACATACAGACAGATGCACACAGACAGACAGACAGATGGACACATACAGACAGATGCACACAGACAAACACACAAAGACAGACAGAGACAGATGCACACAGACAAACACACAAAGACAGACAGAGACAGATGTACACATACAGACAGATGTACACAGACAGATGCACACATACAGACAGACAGACACATACAGATTCTCAGGTACTGAACTTTTAACAGTTCCAAAAGCCAGGACCAAGAAACACAGTCAGCTTTTAGTTTCTATGCCCCCAACCTCTGGAACACCCTACCTACATATGCCCCTACATATGTCAATAAATGAAAAGTAGTCTTCGAGTAACTTTACAGCGCTTAGCTAACTAGCTAGCTAACGTTAGCTCGCTATACTAGCTACAATCACTGAGGTCATTTTTAGTGTCATTTTTAATCTTTTGTCACAAATCTGGATGATTACATATATGACAACTAGCATATAGGCTGTAGTGGATTGTAGTGGACTCTAATTCCCAGAAAACCTGCGGTGTCCTATTTATCGTATCCTATTTCGGCGGCTGCACGGCTGCAGCTGGATACTATTAGTATTGAAGCGCTTTAGGGTCTTTGAGGTAACGCCCCTGTCATAACACCACACAAGACTTCACCACACTTTCAACGTCGAACTTTCCTAACCTGACATATCATGTCGAGCACTATAAAGAATATTTCAGTGACCTATGATGCCATTAATGAAGGCAACACCTTTTCCAGCGGCGATTATATTTCTGGACGAATAACTCTGGAATTGGCAAAAGATTGCGAAATCAATTCTCTTTTCATAAAGGCGAAAGGGAAAGCTGAGGTTTTGTGGACCGAGAATCATGGGAAGGTTGTAGTGGTGTACCATTCCAAAGACAAGTACTTTAGCATGAAACAATATATTATCCAAGACCAGAAAGCCCAAGGTAAGTTATATAGTTGAGTTATGATGCCATTGCAACCCAGTAGCCTATGCCTATCATACTTTGTGTAGTTACGAAAGTAGCCTACTACGAAGTAGTTACGAAAATTAATCAAAAAGATAATTTCATTGTCACGACCAGATATTTACGTGACTAAAATGTTTACTCCCAATGTTTACTCGGTTGGATTATGTTCTGCCCCTAGCTGTGTTGTGTATAATACGGTAGAGCACCCATAATCAAATACGTCTATAGGACTTTCTCAAATAACTCGGATTCCCTATAATAACCCTAAAACCCTAACCATAACACCAAAACAGTATAAGGTATTTATGGCTAAAATGCATGGAATCTGTACTTCTGGCCACGAATACTGGAAGTCACTGCCAAATTATTTGTCATTTTTCCATACTGTCTCAATAAAGTATTTGTCACCTTTCATACAAATTAATGCAGCTATTTACAACAGAGAGTATGCATGCACGGAGTGCTTCACATAAAAATAGACATAAAATAATATTAGCCTACCAATATGAAATGTATAGTCTCTAAGACGTTATAGCCTCTAAAAGTCTGTAAGACATAACATTGTGATCTGAGCCTGTTTAAAGGTTAAAGGTTATTTGATGTTGAGGTGATTTTAAAGACTTGAAAGCACCTGTAGGGGGTCTTAGGCCCTTTCTCAATATGCGTTCTTGTCCGTACAAAAGTACGCAAGTCCCAAGTCCGCATCAGATGTCAGGATGTGTTCTTGCTCCGCCCATTTTATCGAGGATGCATCGGAGCAGACTTGTGTGGACTTGAGACATCCCAGAAAGAACGGTTGTTAGGGCAACACCATTGAAAATGCCAATCTAAATAATCTATCTAAACTAGTATAAACGGACGTTATTTGGATAAAACGGCCAGATCATTGGTTTCAATTGTTATAATTGTCCGCATGAAAAGCAATGAAAACGTAAAGATATTTACTTTAAAACAGTTTAAAACGCTTTTCAAAATCCTAGCAATGGCGGCTGCCGGTGTCCACACAAAACAAGCTGAGAAGGAGACGTCAACAAGGACGCTGCTGTCCTAATTGCTGAATGACTGAACTTGCGTCCTCCCGTCCTTGGAAGTTCATACTCTGATGCGAACTTCCCAAGTCCGGACTAGCAAGGACGCAAGTCCGAACTTCACGTACTTGGAATTGAGAAACGGCCATGGTCTGACCGCTGAGTCCCGCCCACATGGGCTTGAAGTGGGATCAGACTAAGGCCTGGTTAGATCCCATTTCAAGCCTATGTGTGGAACCCAGGTGGGGCCACTGGAAACCGCGGACAAACCCAGATGGGACCGATACTGGCAGCCCGCGTGGCACCCATGTGGGCCCCATCTGTCTACTGGCTGGGGTGTCGTCACATTAGTCTTGGACTTGACTACTGTGCACTGGTTGTGATGTCTGTCATTTGTCTGTCATGTTTTCTGGTCAAGCTTTTATTTTCAAGTCATGTTTGGCTCCTCTGGTTCACTTCCTGTTTTTGTTCACCCTTCTCTCGTTTCCTCCTCAGATGACCATGTCCTGACCCAAATTCCTGCCTGTGTGATTACCTGCCCCGCCCTAATGTGGTTCACCTGTGTCTCATTGTCTTCCCTCTCCTCGTGTGTATATATTATTTCCCTCCTACCTATTCTGCCGGCCTTGTGCCCACCCTGGGTTTTTTGTGGATTACTGTTCGTCTTCCTCAAGTAAAGACTTTGAACTTTGACCTTTCCTCTGCCTGGTCCTGTGTCCCGCATTTGAGTCTCACCACTGTGCCCAGTCTTAACACTGGTCTCTCTCTTAACACTGGTCTCTCTCTTAACACTGGTCTCTCCCCAGGACAAGACTATCAACCACTGATAACGGGTGAAAGTGCACAAGCTTGTAAGTCAAAGTCAAGTTTATGAATCACATGATATCAAAGAAGTACAAAGAAGTGAAAGGAAATACTGCTAGATTGTGCACACACGAAACAATGTAGAAAGAAAAAAAAGATTAAATAACGCAATTAAAGAACTGGATAACACCGCAAGTAAATCATTGGATAATATGTGGCTTTGAAAAACATTGTTTGCTGTAGTAGGCTTATCATTACGCCACAACAAACTATGGGTTTGCAAGCTCAAGCATGAACATCCATAAAACACCTTCACAAAGTCTTTTCAGACTTTTAAAGCTAAAAGATAGGGCCCTCATTGGCCCAACATGACTTGTTTTTCAGACTGTAATGTGGTCACCCCGGGAATCCATGTCTATCCGTTCACCTTCCAGATCCCTCAACAGTAAGTTTGGTGCAGAGACGCATCCGGAACCAGAAATCGATACTTACTGTACGTTAGATTACTATACTTCTGTAAGCACATGCTCTGTTCAGTTGTCTATAACATCTATTAAAGTCTACAGTTAAAACATAACAACACAGACCCAACACAGACTCATGTATCATGTTTTGTTTTTCTTGCCATTTCTACCAGGGACATGCCAACCTCCTTCAAAGGCAGCGTTGGTAAAGTTCTCTACACATTGGAGGCGAGGTTGAGTAGATCAATGAGGATTGATAGCAAAGCCACAACAGAGTTCTCGTTCGTCTCGAAGACGTCGATGGACAACATCCCTGAGCTAATGGTATGCTTTTATTATTATAATTATAATAATAATAATTATTATTATTAACCATACACACGTACAACACATAGTTTGCAGCATTAGTATCAATGTACTGTATGTGTGATTCCTCCCAGACTCCCCAGCATGGGACTAAGGATAAGAAGATGAGGTTCTTCACCTCAGGATCAGTGTCCATGGACATCAGCACTGAGAGGATGGGCTACTACCAGGGTGAGGAACATAAACACCAACTAGAAAGGGTGCTGAGAGAGCACAGGCCTCCGTGCATTAATGCATTTTGTTGGTGTAACTGAGTTGAAATGATTGAAGTCACCCCTCAGTTTATATATAATAGGCTACACAGGATCCAGGCTAAGAAAATGTAATTTTTCCTAATACAATCAGTGTTTACCCTGGCACCCGGGACTCATAACTATTAGAGCGGTGTCTTATCCACTTGGCCATAACAATGGAAATGGTCCAAGTATGGCCAAGTTATGTTCTTATTTTCATTAGTGTATCTGCCCAGTGATTCGGATCCGCTCCAAAATGTTTATGGTTCTAAGTGAAAACTATAAGTCACACATCTTAGATATTTGCATTGTATGAATCAGCACAGTTGTGTGAACATTTTGATATATAATATGTGTGTGAGCTGTCAAAACTGTAGGCATAGCGACAAGTTAGAAAAAGGGTAAAAATGCAAAATTAACAGCTCAAAAGTTAGAGTGCGTTGCCATACGTTTCAATGGGGAGCGCAGTTGCCGAACAAATCGCCATACAGCGAAAACTATAAGTCACACAGCTTAGATACTTACATTGTACAAATCAGCGCAGTTGTGTGAACATTTTGATATATAAAATGTGTGTGAGCGTTCAAAACTGTAGGAGTGCCAGCAGTTTACAAAATAGTTTACAAAATAGTAGCAACAACTGCCACCACTCTAAAATCAAAGTTTCTGAACATTCCAAAAGCAGTTTCAAGCAGTTTCAATGGGACAAAAAATAGTGTTAAAAGTTACATTTCTAAAAAACTATTAAAAAAAATATCAAAAATCTGAATACATCCGTTAAAGAGCTAAACATCGTGAACATTTTAAAGTTTGAATAAAGTTTCTAGCACAAACTATGAAGAAGTTATAAAGGAGACAAAAAATGGGGAGAAGAATAAGAAAGAAAGAAAGAAAGAAAGAAAGAAAGAAAGAAAGAAAGAAAGAAAGAAAGAAAGAAAGAAAGAAAGAAAGAAAAAGAAAGAAAGAAAGAAATAGTGGGAATATCACAAGTTGGGCTAGCTTCTACAAGCTAGCCCACCTAATTAAATCAAACATTATTTGTATAGCGCATTTCATACACGAGGCAACACAATGCACTTTACAGAGAGCAATGGGGGGGGGGGCATAGGTCCCACCCAGGGGCCAGATAAGTGAGCTGTAAAAATTCTTCCCTGACCTCTCTCAACGAGACGATTGAGCAAGCTCCTGGAAAATGTTTGTCTATTGGCTAACATCTACAGAGCAGTAAACATGGGCTAGATACTTCATAAGAGAGACATGACTAACAGGAGAGTGCACAAAAAGTAACAGAGAAGTTGCCTACATGGTAGGCCATTACGTGTTAGCTATCCCTGTAGTCTCTAATATGATATTAAGTGAATCATATAACAAAGCACAGTAAACACTTAGCAGAGCAGGCTCATAGAGAATGCTGCAAGGCAGAGGTGGGGAAACAGAAAGCAGAGAGCCAAAGGTAAAAAGGGGTGGGGTTGGCTGGATAGGGACAACTGACAACACGGAGTGGGAAGGAGCTAGACATGAGGAGGCAGGGGGGCTTTCCAGGAGCCATAGGGTGGATTTTTGGCTGAGGATGAGGGGGGGTCTCCGGGACCTGCTACAGGGTGGCCTGCAGGACCTGTATAGAGTATAAGAGGGAGAGACACTAGGGAGGAGGACAGGGTTAGTGGCTGTACTGGACATCCACAGCAGACACAGGGGTATCTATCGGACTCAGGGTGGTCTGCGGGTGACAGTGGGGCATCCACTGGACCTGGTTAGAAGGTAGGAGGGAGAGAGAGAGGCGCTAGGGAGAGGGGAGGCAGAAAAAGGTTAGTAGCACACAGAGCCATAAAAGCAACACAGATATTAAAACAGAACGTGCCTGTTTCAGGGCAACCAGTTTCTGTGTACACATCTAGATAAACATACAGTACAGTGCATAACAGGATATACACCAATGTATACAGAGGATTGTAGGCTAGGCTGAAAAGGTACGTCTTGAGATCACGCTTAAAGATTTCCATTGTTTCAGCCCTTCTTAGGTAATCTAGCAAGGTGTTCCAGAGGTTGGGGGCATAGAAACTGAAAGCTGCCTCCGTGTTTCTTGGTCCTGGCTTTTGGAACTGTTAGGAGTTCAGTACCTGAGGACCTGAGATGTACCTGACAAGCATGTCTGAAATGTATTCAGGTGTGTGACTGTGGAGAGATGTATAGACTAGTAATAGTATTTTAAAGTCTATTCTAGAGTTGACAGGTAACCAGTGTAGTGATTTTAAGGCGGGTGTGATGTGTGCCCTTCGTCTAGTCTTAGTGAGGACTCGTGCTGCAGCATTCTGTATCATTTGTAGCTTAGAGATGGCTTTCTTTGGTAGGCCTGATAGTAGAGCATTGCAGTAGTCCAGCCTGCTTGTGATGAAAGCATGCATTAGTCTTTCATTGTCAGCCTGAGAGAGAAACGGTTGCACCTTGGCAATGTTTCTTAAGTGGTAAAAAGATGTCTTGGTAATATTATCATATCGAGGAGATCACATATTCCCAAAACAAATAGTTGCCATGATGTACTGATGTCCCCCTCTGTCCCCTCTGCAGGAGAAGGCCTGAAGGTCATGGCTGTCATTCACAACAACTCCTCTCGGGAGATTAAGCCCAAGTATTCTCTCTACTCGAAGCACAGCTTCTTTGCGAGCGGGAAGAGGAGAGTCAACACTAAAGAGATCCTGAAGGAGGTGGGAGAGCCCATCCAGGCCAACGCCAGACAGACCGTCACAAAGGTCCTCAACCTCCCACAAGACATCGCTGCATCTATCCTCAACTGCAGCATCCTCAAAGCAGAGTACAGGCTCAAGGTGTGTATTTGATCAAACGCATTGTTTTGTAGAATTGTAAAGGAACATATCGTCCCCTGCTCTAATAGAGATCTCTTCTCTTTTGTTAGTCACTGTTTACAAAGGGAGGTGGTAGAGTTTATGTTTAAATATAAGAATATAAGTATAAGAATAATCTAATCTATAATAATCTATGGCCAGGGCTGTACATTGCGACATATATGTCGCACGTGCTATGAAAGCCGGGAGGACGAGTGAGGTGAAATGAAGTGAGAGCAGTCAGGTAGGCTAGCCTAGAGCTTCCCCCGGACCAGTAAACTCTGTTCGGGCAAGTGCCTCATGCAGTTGTCTGATCGGAAAAGTAAAAAATAGCCTATAGTTGAAGTGTGATAAATATGTAACGTTATCTAAAAAATACAGTCTAGAAACACGACGTGGTGCTACACATGCACCCAGTAGCCTAGACTATGTTGGAGCCGAAGCGAAGCCTCCATAGCTTACACACTGCTGTCCGTCAGTCAGCAAGCATCATTTGTCAAGGAGACGGCCCACACCACAAGCACGAGTAGCCTACAACATGCGAATCAGAGGCGCTGCCCTGACTGACTGATTGAGCGACTGTCTTTTTGGCTGGCTGAACCGAAACGACACTAGCTTTGCGTTAATATTCCTCCAGCCACCTAAAGGTGCCAGTCAAAGCAACAGCAAATGCAACGAAATATCAGTTAAGCGTAGCCTAATCTAGCCTATTATTTATGTAAGCTATGTGAAAAGGCAGTGATTGTGGTAGAAGAAGACAGGACCAGCACAGAGTTGAGGGACAGGTGAGAGAGGAGAGGATAGAGGTTGTTGAGAGGAGAGCAGGAGAAGAGAGAGGAGAAGGAAGGGGACAGGGCAGGATGAGAGATTAGAAAGAGTGATGATTTAGAAGGAATGAGTATGCAGTTAAGCTTCAAAGGGCATCAAACATAACTTTTTAAATTAAATAAAACATTCTATCTATTATTCTCACCCCATAACTCAAAATTAAAGAAAGCATATTTCATGTAGGCTAAACATGCTTTTTCAGTATACTTTTCAAACAACTGTATATGATTTTGTTATTTTCATTCTTTCATTCAAGTCACCAGAATACAGGAAACTAGGTCTCTGAAACTTTTTGGGGGGAGGACGCCCAGACCCCCGCTTTGGTATAGAAATCCTCCTTATTTTGGCTGTATTCAGCTTGGCACCACCACACCAAGACATCAATTCCACAGGAAACACTGGTTCCTTGTTCAGATCATAAAGAAAAACCCAAACAAACGAGCAAAGGAAAAATATGTTGAAATTATTAATGAAAAAGAAGATAACCCAAATCATGAAGACACCGCAAAATCAAAAGCCGGGAAAACCTAAAGATGCTTGTCTGAAACATTTGTTATTATTTCATATTGTATACGTACAGTAACATCCCTTTCCAGGTGGTTTTAAGTGATGAACTGCATAACTTGTGTTCAGTAGAGGTGATAATGGACATTTTATACCTGTGCTACAACTTTCTGGCTCTGTGCTACAGAACCATCAACCCCTGTAGCACCAGTGCTATGTGCTAAAAAAGTTAATGTACAGCCCTGATCTATGGAATAAAAATAAAAAACTTATACATGTTTGTTTTGTAGAATTGTAAAGGAACGCAGCGTCCGATCTCTCTAACCTCACATCCTCTTTCTTTAGTCATTGTTTACAAAGGGAGATGTGGAGATGCAATGAAATAAAAAACATTCTATCCATGTTCCTGCTGTAGGTGTACCTGGATGTGCCGTACGCCTCAGACCCAAAGCTCAAGTTCCCTGTGGTCATCCTCCCCGCTGATCAGGCTCCTGGCCAGGGGGAGCAACCGCCACTGTACTCTGACTTTGGTTCATTTGGAAACCCAGACCAGCCGGCATGGAACAATGCGCCCGCTGCACCGCTATTCCCTGCAGCCTCCCAATTCCCTGCAACCTCCCAATTCCCTGCAGCCTCCCAATTCCCTGCAGCCTCCCAATTCCCTGCAGCCTCCCAATTCCCTGCATCCTCCCAATTCCCTGCAGCCCCAGCCTCAGCTCCCTACCCCCCCCCACCAACCTACCGATCAATATTCCCATCTTTCTCAGATTTTGGAGAGAAATCATAGTGCGATAAATTACATTTTATGGTGATAACCTCCCTGACAATCATATAAGAATTATTATGCTCTGTTGCAGATGTACTGTAACATTTTGATACCTCTGTGATAATGACGTTTTTTTTTTCGTAAAAAAAAAGAAGGTCCAAAACACTTATTTTTTTTCCAAACCATTTATAGTACCAGCTGGCATCCAGTTTTAAAACTATGATACTAGCCTATAGGGCAGTGAAAGGAACAGCTCCCTCCTACCTCCAGGCCATGTTCTTTACTTATCTCCAGCACTAGATTATGCTGTTAGTCACTTGTTTTAGAAAGAAGATTTCCTACGTTAAATGCAATTATTGTAAATCGCTTTTAAATAAAAGCATCTTTTTTTCTTTGTAAAAATAAAATAAAGTTTCAGATTCTAGCTCTCCTCATTACAGCCTCTATCCCAACTGGTTTTGTGTGATTTCAAAATAAAATTGATACAGATATATCTATAGAGTTTACGTATTATTGTAAACATACATAAGACTTACATATTATGTAAGTTGGTCGTCCAGGGTCACACCCAGCTTCCTTGCAGTCCAAGTTGTCGTTGTCATCTCGCGCCTGGACTACTGCAACTCCCTCCTTGCTGGGGCACCTGCATCAGCCATTAAACCTCTGCAACTTGTCCAGAAAGCTGCTGCTCGCCTAGTGTTCAACCACCCCAAGTTCTCCCACACAACTTCCCTTCTCCACCCTCTACACTGGCTCCCAGTAGCAGCTTTCATCCAATTTAAAACTATGGTACTAGCCTACAGGGCAATGAAAAGAACAGCTCCCTCCTACCTCCAGACAATGGTCAAGTTTGCTATTCTTCACTTTGACTTCAGCACTAGATTATTCTCAACGGTCACTTGTTTTAGAAAGGAGATGCACTTGTGAGTTCGGGCAAGTACGTAGTAGTACACTGACCTTTCCTGTGTTAAATGCAATTATTGTAAGTCGCTTTAGATAAAAGCATCAGCTAAATTGCTGTAATGTAAATATAATGTAACACATTATTATACATATATTATATTCGCTCCACTCATAGAACTGGGGTTACAAGACGTAACCATCGTTCTATTTCGTGGAGCTCCGCCCCACAAGGCTCACTCCTATTGGCAGCGAACCGGAATGCACTCTTGCTGAACCTACCTCGTCAAGTAGGTCAGCCCGGTCCAGGACCGAAACTCAAAGTACTGCAAGCACACTCAAGGGTGCTATGTACTTGCCTTTAATCAAAAGAGGCGGTAAGGTATGTGCGGGGAGTCCAGGTAGGATTGTTCTGAAGCGTCTTACCACACAGCCACCCAACACAGATGCAGCAAGAGGCGGGGTGCGTATCCATAAGTTAACAGCGGATAAAAGGTGATGGTGTGCCCAAGCAGCCGCCATGCAAATATCCGCCACATCCCCAAATAGGGCTGCTAAGGTAGCCACACCCCTCGTGGAGTGTGCTCCGACAGCCAAAGGGTGACCCGTAGGCACAGGTGGGAGAGGAACCAGTGGGAGAGAAGCTGTTTAGAGAGCGGTGAACCCACCTCCCCAGGGCCATAACAGATCAAGAGCTGGGAAGTGGACCTGACTGTGGCTGTGTGCTCCACGCACTGTGCCAAAGTAAGCACTGGGCACAGCCAGTGCAAGCGAGCTTCTTTGCCGCTCATATGAGGCGGGGGGGAAAAAGCACTCAGCTGCAAAGCCTGTGCTCTAAAAGTGCTCTCAACAACCTTTGGAACAAACGAAGGGCTCGTGATGATGAGACAGCCCAGCAGACTTGAAATGCTTGCCTGAGATCAAAGCAGTTTTGACAGAGAACCATTTAAACAAAATATGTCCTATTGGTTTGAGCGGTGCTTGAGAAAGTACGTTTAGAACGAGAGGAAGATCCCACTGCTGCGGCTGACCCCAGTCAGAAAGCTCTCAACCAAAGCTTAACCGTGTGTGTCTCAGCACAGTGTGATGCATTAGTAATACTGGAGTAGTAGTGCTTTTAGTTAGTGCAGGTTGCATGCTCCTTCTGCTTCTTAGACTTCTGCAGTGTCTCCTCGTGGCCACACATGGTAACTGGGTACCCTGCGGTCCCAGGCTAAACTGTAGGGAATCTCGGAGCAGCTGTAGGACCCAGAGAGAAGGAGCAAAGGCCCCCTGGTGTGTGGACATGCCCTGGCGTCTTCTCAACCACTTTACCAGCTATGGGACGTATATTAAGTATTGCACCCCCCTGGGCTCAGCCCTCCTAGTCTGCCCCCAACATTGGTTGCTCTCTCTCTCTCTGCAGGGATCGCCAACTCCCCCTAGTCCTCAGGTAATCAGCAATTTTTAGTGTAATTTTTAAACTGACCGGACGTAGTCCTAATAAAATTTTTATATTTTGTAAATTGAAATAAACATGTTATTACTATGATTAACGGTTATAATATTATCTTATTACAAATGTTATTGATAGCTCCCATAATCCTCCAACAGCTTCCTGTTTATCTTAATAAAGATTACAATTCATTGTTGGAAACATGTCTCTGGCTGTCTGTTGATGAACTTGTGTGTCAGTTTTGTTAGTCCCGAGGACCTCGCGTATAAAAACGGTGCCGTTGTTGAGTTTAGACCTGGTCACATTTAGACAGCTAGACTACATACAGGCGCAAGTGGAGCAACTCAGTCACAAATGCAGAACCTTTCAGCACTGTTGGCTCAGACCACCAAGTGGTTTCCATGAGGGTGAGGCTGAGCTTGAGGGCTCAGCCAAACCTGAAGACCCGGCATGACTGAAAGACTTTATCAGTAAGACCGGACCTCCAGGCTAGATACACATTGCAGCACCAACCACACTATCTCCAGCTCTAGAAAGTTGATGTGGTGCCGTTCGCCAGCGGACCACACCCCACCGATGGCTGAGACTCACATGCCCACCCCCCCCCCCCCCCCCCATCCATCAAGGGAAGCGTCGGTGAAAACAGTGACATGTTCCGATTCTTGGCATAATGGAACGCTGCGTGGGATGACGTGCCGGTCTAGTTGTACCGCCAGTGTTTGAGGTATCCACACAAGGCGAGTCTGTGTCGTACAGGATCTAGACAAGGCTGGGTGAACCACCTGGCATGCTCTCATGTGAAGCAGGCTGAGTGGGTCCACCACATGGGCTGCTGCCATGAGACCAAGCAGGCGCATGACCAAGAGGCCCGAGACTCTGGACGAGTTGGCGGACCTCCGGCGGAATATAACACAAGGCTAGTGGACCTATAGCGGGTCCCTGATGGACAAACTGGCGGACCTCCGGCCGAATCCGCTGGCGGGTTCCTGGCCATTTGCACATCGAATGGCAAGTGGACCTCTGGCGGATTATTAGCGTCAGGGACAGCGGTCCGCTAGTAATCTGAAATGCTCCCGCTATTGCTCCACCACCATTCCACCAGTAGTTTATTGTCTATATCCTAGGCTTTATATGCTGCCATTGGGCAGACAGCATACATTTGTGTAAGAGTTGGGTTTTGGCTGTGATCTAGGCTACTTTACATCCATGGTGCTGCTGCTGTGCAGGACAGTTTATTGATGCCATTGTGACAGCGTAGGCCAGCATAGCAGTCACTGCCTTTTTTTCAGCAACCACTGTTCAAAATATATTCGCGCAGCTATGCAAATTGGTGCATAAAAATTCACCAGAATGCAGGAAACTCTCGTCTGAAATTCAACATTTCCTGAGGGAGGACCCCCAGACCCCACGCTTAATAGTGTCCCTGCACTATGTGGTTCAATCCTGCACGCCTGCCCCTGGGCATTTTGGTTCCATAGCAGAATCGAGTGTCTCCTCTTGGCATTCCATACTCTTTGTCTCGACTACCGACCCACGGGAATCCCGAAAAAATGTCAGTCTCTACTCTGGAGCAGGAAAAGGCAGACATCTGTAAGGGAGCTGCAGCCACCTAGAGGATCGCGTCTGGTATCAGTAAAAGACAGCAGGCTACTAAGGTAGAGGAGGAGTTTACCGATGAGGGCTTTGTAAACAAATAGCCTACAAGCTGTCTGCGCCAAGAGAGGGCCAGCCCACCAGTGCAGGGTAGCCTACAATGGTGAGTGAGTGATTTGGTGTTTGTGATAAAATAGAGGCATGATAAACATGATGGCTAAATGGGGTACACCTTTGGTGTTGTCCATTTTCATCTCTAATTATTTTATATATGAATATTTTATACTAAAAGTGGTATTATTGCAATTACGCATCGGTTACATAACCAAAACATCCCAAAAACTGTCATTTTGTCCAGGTACCATGGCTATATGGGGTACACCATTTATTTTGTCCATTTTCATCTCTCATTATTGTATATGTATATTTTAAGCTTAGAAATACTTTATTATTAGAATAATTCTTAGGTCACATAACCAAACCACATAACCAAAACGGTTATATTCTCCAGCTAACATGGATACATTATTTTATATGAATATTTAACACTTATACTAGTGTTATTATTGCATCCTAGGTCACATAAACAAAAAATCCCAAAAAATTTCACATTATCCAGTTATCATGACTACATGCGGTACACCTTACATTTTGTCCATTTTCATCTTTTGCTATTTTATATGAATATTTTAAGCTTTGAAATGCTCTATTATTGCAATAGCTCTTAGGTCACATGACCAAAACATCTGTCATATTCTCCAGTTAGCATGGCTACATGGGGTACACCTTTTATTTTGCTCATTCTCATCTTTTAGTATTTTGTATTAATATTTTACGCTTATAAAGGCTTTATTATTACAATAATGCTTAGGTCACACGACCAAAACATCCAAACACTGTAATATTTTCCAGTTACTATGGCTATATGGGGTACACCTTTGGTTTTGTCGATTTTCGTCTCACATTATTTAATAACATTTTAAGCTTATATATGTGTGATTATTACAATAACGCTTACAGGTAGGTCACATGACTTTATAAGCATAAAATATGAATATAAAATAATAAAAGATGAAAATGTAAAAAAAAAAAGTGTACCCAATGTATCCATGGTAGCTGGAGAATATGACAGTGTTTGGGATGTTTTGGTCATGTGACCTAAGCGTTATTGTAATAATCACACATTTATAAGCGTAAAATATTAATATTAAATAATGGGAGACGAAAATGGACAAAATAACACTTTTATAAGTGTTAAATATTCATATAAAATAATGGGACATGAAAATGTACAAAACAAAAGGTGTATCCCATTTAGCAATGGTAAGAGTTGGAGAATATGACCGAGTTTTGGGTGTTTTGGTCATGTGACCTAAGAGCTATTGCAATAATAAAGCCTTTATAAACTTAAAATTTTCATATAAAATAGTTAAAGATGAAAATTAACAAAACGAAAGGTGTACCCTATGTAGCCATGTTAGCTGGAGAATATGACAGTTTTGGGGATGTTTTGGGGATGTGGCCTAAGAGCGATTGATATAATAAAGCATTTCTAATCTTAAAATATTCATATAAAATAATGAGAGATGAAAGTGGACAAAACAAAAGGTGTACCCCATGTAGCCATGATGGATAATGTGACAGTTTTTCGGATGTTTTGCTCATGTCACCTAAGCGTTATTGCAATAATCACACATTTATAAGCGTAAAATATTAAATAATGTGAGACCGAAATGGACAAAACCAAAGGTGTAATAAGTGTAAAATATTCATATAAATACTAAAAGATGAAAATTGACAAAATCAAAGGTGTACCCCATGTAGCCATAGAAACTGGAGAATATGACAGTGTTTGGGATGTTTTGGTCATGTGACCTAAGTGTTATTACAATAATAGCACTTTTATCAGCGTAAAATATTCATATAAAATAAGGAGAGAGGAAAATGGACAAAAACAAAGGTGTGCCCCATTTAGCCATGGTAACTTGAGAATATGACAGTGTTTGGGATGTTTTGGTCATGTGACCTAAACGTTATTGTAACAATCACACATTTATAAGCGTAAAATATTAAATAATGTGAGACCGAAATGGACAAAACCAAAGGTGTACCACATGTAGCCTTGTTCACTGGAGAATATGATAGTGTTTGGGATGTTTTGGTCATGTGACCTTAGCGTTATTGTAATAATAACACATTTATAAGCGTAAAATGTACATATAAAATAATGAGAGATGAAAATGGACAAAACCAAAGATGTACCCCATGTAGCCATGATAACTGGAGAATATCAGTTTTGTGGATTTTTTTGTGACATAACCAAAAAGCTATTAACGTTTCGGTCCACTGACCAACCAAGGTCAGTGGACTGAAACGTTAATAAACTCCTGAAAAGTTATATGTATGCTCCAGAGTGCAGACTGTTTATCTTTTTCTACGTATACCTTGTTGGTCTTGCACCTGGTTTGCATAGTGGATGTGCAGACGCTTTCCTCTCTTCATAAAGTCGCATGGTGACATGGCTACTTTTCTACTAGACCGGGAAGCTAGCTAACTAGCTATCGTTAGCTCACGTTAGCTTGCTAACTTAGCTAGCTTACGTTATCTTTCTTGGAATATGCCTAACGTTGAGCCCCGGGATGCCGGTGGGGCCAAGCCACTCGTATTCCGGAGGGTGTTCCCCGGTATACTGGAGCGCGCGGTGGTCTCAATAGGCATCCCCCTCCCGTCGGAGCCTGAGGCGAAATGCACCAATCTCTGGGACATTTCATGCTTTGAGCTCTCGACGCGGAGAATCAAGCGGCCCCTCCCTGTCATGGCACATCTGGACAGGTTTGTCGAGAGTACCTGGGTGGCGCCTCTCCAGCAGGCTAAGGCCCCGGTTCGCGCCTGGACTGACGCCATGCGTGTGTTTGGCTACGAGCAAGACATCTCCGGTGGCATCCCGGCGCTTGAGCCCTCCTTTGCCGCCCACTTCGCTCCTGGCGCGGTTGCGTGGAGCAATACCAAGAAGCCCCAGCTTCCCGGGGCGTGAGACCGACAAGCGGCTACCCTCTCCGACCGCATGTTCGTCCTTGCTGCCCAGGCCACGGCCGCTGTGTCGTCCATCTCCATCCGGGTCACCACCTTGGCATCGGAGTTGAGCAGCGGCGCCTCGCCATCGCCCGAACGGGTTCCCGACCTCCAAGCTGCGGCTGGAGCGGCCATGCAGCTCTGCCAGGCTACCGCGATCTGCACTGGCCGCGTCATGGCTAACTCTGTAGTGCACCATCGCCTGCTGTGGCTGGGCGTCTCCTCTGTGAACGACACAGCTCGCACGGCTCTGCTGAACGCTCCCATCTACCGGTCCGGGCTGTTCGGCTCTGCCGCCGGCGAAACCCTGGAACGCCTCGGCAAGGTCGAAGTCCAAGCTGGTGGCCAGGCATCTCGGGGTCAGGAGGACCCCGTCTGCTGTCGCCCGTGTCCCAGTGAAAAGGAGGAAGAGGATGGCGAGGTCCGCTCCTCCGAGGGCTGCCCCCGGTCCCCCTCCCGCGAACCAGTGATCTGCCCAGGCTTCCCACGCTCCTTCCACTGCTCGCCAGGGTTCTGCAGCGCAGGGGAAGAGGAAGAAGCCCGGCACTACTGCGTGACAATTAACGTCTGATCAGGCTGCCATTGTTCCCTATGGCCCTCCCCTCACGTTAGAGGATGGTTGTGGTCCCTGTATTAGGGGTTTCCGCAATAAAGAGCATATTCCTTTGTACACCGGTGGTCACTTGTGTCCTTTCCATGCTTGACAGTCTGATGCTATGGTTAATGTGTCTCTGGGTTCTGGTTCTGAGCTGATTGCGCCTGCCCCTCCGCTCTCTGCCGAGAGAAAATGGTCTGTGGAGGGTAGCGTGATTCTGCCCCATTGTCATGTCTCAAAAACACTACGGGTCAGTTCATCCACTCAGTTAGCTAGCGCTAGCCTGGCTACTCTTCCTACCCCGGCGGGGATATCAAGGAAAGTTGTCGGGCTGACTCTACGGGTCAGCTTTCAGCAGCTAAACTTTCTGTTTCCAAGAGAAATGCTCGCCAGAGAGTTAATCCAATGTCTCGCTTGGTGTGTAGTACTGGGAAGGCATTCTCGGCTACTTCAACGGTGAGCGCCGGTATTCGTGTACCGCGCCATCGTGAACGACTGGGAAAAGAAGCCTCTGTGTCTCATTCGACTAAGCTACTCTCGCACACAGCCCGAGAGGCAGTTGATGCTCCTTTTCCTTGCATTGTAGGCGATACAAGGGCTACCGCTACACAGGCTGGGTCGGTGGCCTCTTCATGTGCTTACATTAACGCGACCCCACTGTCTACAGACATGGAAGTTCCCTTTCACAACAGCTCTCGGGCTACTTACGACCTTACGTCTCCATGCTCAGGAGAACGTTTACACTGTTCTGACATTGATCTCGCCCCCACTTCAAGTAAGTCGGTGTGTGATGACAGTGTCTGCGGTTCGCCTCCCTTTCATGTGCGGCCCCCCTTGGACTGCTGCAGCCCCCACGGGTGGGGGAGTGCCAGCGGTGGCGGTCTGGGCCGTTCTAGAGTACGATCGCTTTTTGGCTAACGTCCCGCGCACGGCGGCGGGCCCTCTCTCATGACGCAGAGTGGCGTGGATGCAGTTGCCATGCCTCCCTCGCTGGCTGTTTCGCATCCTGACGTCTGGGTGTGCGATCCAGTTTATTGGCCACCCGCCGTCGTTCACCGGGGTGGTCTCGGGTCTGCGGCAGGAGAGCGCTCTCCAGACGGAGATAGCGGAGCTCCTATCCAAGGAGGCGATAGCGGTGGTTCCACCGAGCCGCTCGGGGGCGGGATTTTACTCTCGTTACTTCCTCGTCCCGAAGCGAACAGGGAGGATGCATCCCATCCTCGACCTGCACCTTCTGAACAAATGCGTAGCCAAATGGCATTTTGGTATGCTCACGGTGAAGCACCTGTTGGACTCCGTTCTCCAGGGCGACTACTTCACAAGCATAGATCTGAAGGACGCGTACTTTCATGTTCCCATCAGAGAGGGTCACAGAAGGTTTCTGCGTTTTGACGTCCAGGGTGTGGCTTACGAGTACACCAGGCTCCCGTTCGGTTATGCGCTGGCTCCTCCGTCAATCAATCAAAGCTTTATTTGTATAGCGCATTTCATACCCAGAGACAACACAATGCGCTTTACAGAGAACAAGGCATACGTCCCACCCCTACATATTCCAGAGGGAAGCAAAAAAACAGTATCACCCATGAGCCAGATAAGTGAGCTGTAAAAATTCTTCCCTGACCCCTCTCAACAAGGCGATCGAGCAAGCTCCTGGAGTATGTTTGTCTACCGGCTAAGAACATTTATAAAGTAATAAATTACATTAAATTATATTTACATCTGGTATTTTCCAAGTGCCTAGAAACGGCGATTCTACCTCTGAGGCGCGAGCGCATCAGAGTGCTCGCCTACCTGGACGACCTTCTGATCCTCGCCTCGTCAGCCGCGCAGGCCATGGCGCACACCTCCCAGCTTGTGACTCATCTCACAGGTTTGGGATTCGCCATCAACTGGGAAAAGAGCGCGCCGCGCCCGTGTCAGTCTGTCATTTATCTGGGTCTCAATTTGGACTCTGTCTCGATGCGGGCGTCCCTGGCGGCGCCAAGGTGCGATGCTTTGGCCCAGGCACTCATAATTTGCCAGCCATGGAGGTTGGCCATGGCTCTAACGGTGATGCGTTTGCTGGGCTTAATGTCATTGGCCCACGCGGTGGTTCCCCTGGGTCTCCTGCACATGCGTGGCTTACAACGTTGGTTCGCACGTCTTCGTCTGAATGTCATCAGGGACAAATTCAAGATGGTGACGTTGCCCGGGTCCCTGGCTGCGGACCTGGCTTTCTGGAGGAACCCGCGCGTCATCGTGCGTGGTGTCCCTCTAGGAAGGGTGTCGTTCCGCATACCGATTTTCACAGACGCGTCCCTCTCCGGCTGGAGAGGGATGTGCCTGTCCCAAGCCGTGGGGGGCCATTGGCCGCCTGGTGAGAACCGGCACATCAATCTCCTGGAGCTGGAGACTGTGTTGCTGGTTCTTCAGCACTTTGCACCTGCGCTGAGGGGGTGCCCTGTGCTAGTGCGCTCAGACAACCGTGCCACGGTCGCTTACATCAACCATCAGGGTGGCGTCCGCTCAGTGGCTCTTCACCACACGGCGGTGAGGTTGTGGCTGTGGGCGAGCTCCAATCTGAGCTCTCTCCAGGCTCAGCACATTCCGGGCCACTTGAATGTCGGCGCCGACCTCATGTCGAGGGGCGGGCCACGCCACAATGAGTGGAAGCTGCATTCTCAGATTGTGTTATATCTTTGTGCGCGCTTCGGTCGTGCGAAAGTGGACCTGTTCACCACAAGGGAGAATGCTCACTGTCCTCTTTGGTTCTCTCTGAGTCAGACGGACAGCCCTCCGCTGGGAGTGGACGCCATTGCGCACACTCCTTGGCCGGAGGGCCTGCTTTATGCCTTCCCCCCAGTAGCGATCATTCTTATGCTGTTGACCAGGATACGGTCCGAACGTCGGACAGTGATCCTAGTTGCGCCAGACCGTCCCAGCACGCGATGGTTCGCGGAACTGATGGCTCTGGTTCAGGTTCGCCCTTGGCTCATTCTGTACAGGCGGGATGCCCTGTCCCAGGTGGGCGGGACAGTACAGGCCCCCCGGCTCTGGATCAGCGCTTGGTGGCCTGGTTACTGAACGGCGCAGTTTAGCTCGGAGGGGTCTCTCCGAGGCTGTGATCAGCACTATTCAGAGCAAGCGTGCTGGCTCTACTTTTAAGCTGTACGCTGGAAAGTGGGAGTCTTTCGTGCGCTGGTGTGATGAGGAAGATGTAGGCAAGGAGACCTGCTCAGTTGAGTCAGTGCTCTCCTACCTACATCTGGTGGACCTGTGGCTTGATGCCTCCACCATTAGGGTGTATGCGGCTGCTATTTCAGCATGCCATGAGGGGTTTGATAGGACTACGGTATTTGCTCACCCTCTGGTCAGGCGTTTTTTGATGGGTGTGGTCCGGCTTAGACCACCTGTCAGAGCCTTGGCCCCCCAGTGGGATCTGTCACTGGTTTTGGACGTGCTGTGCAAGGCGCCGTTCGAGCCTTTGGAGCACGTTGATCTCAGATGGCTGTCGATAAAAACGGCATTGCTCCTCGCATTATCCCCGGGTAAGCGAGTGAGTGATCTGTGTGTGCTGTCGACGCAGCCGGGCTGCCTCACCATCACTGGGGACGGCAGTAAGGCTGTTCTGAGGCCCAACCCGGTTTTCCTGCCCAAGGTGGTTAGACACTCTTATAGTGCTAGGCCTCTGGAGCTGCGCGCCTTTTCTCCTCCTCCTCACTGCTCGGTGGAGGGCGCGCGGTTGCATCTCCTGTGCCAGGTCCGTGCGCTCTCTGTTTACATTAGACGCACAGCCTAGTTTAGGACCACGCCTCAGCTGCTCGTATGCTATGGCGCGGGCAAGCTGGGCTCCCCCCTTTCCAAGCAGCGCCTCTCTCGCTGGCTTTATGAGGGCATCTCTGCTGCGTATACCGCGGCAGGCCGCCCTTTGCCTGGCCGGGTGCGCGTGCACTCTACTAGAGGAGTTGCCGCTTCAGTGGCGCTCTTTCAGGGGATGTGTGTGGAAGATATCTGTGCTGCGCCGTCGCCTTTTATCCGCTACTATCTACTGGATGTGCCATCTGGCTCCCTGGCAGTCTTGAGTGAGATGGTGTGGCTGTGTTGGTCGGGACTGTGCTAATGGAAACTTCCCGGCCAATTTGACATCCATGTTTTATGCAGCTTGAACATTGTTCCGCCCCCTGTGCGGGGTGCCCGGCCTTTGGTTTTTAGCACCTGGTGGACACCAGGGGACCCTTGCGTTCCGTTTGCGGTCCTTCGCCTCGTCCGCCCGTCTTATTGCCTGACCGTCCCTCCATTGGGGTTCGGGTGGAGGGAGTTGCACTTTACTACTGTGTGGTGCTTGTGTACTCCCTAGCCTCCAGTGGGTTGATGTTTTTATGTCGGCCGGGCCCGCGTACATTGTAGGCATCGCTGGAGCTCTGCCTGTCACCAATAGGAGCGCTAGCGCCCCCCTATGGGGTGTAGCTCCACGATGTAGAACGAAGGTTACGTATTGTAACCCCAGTTCTACGAGTGGAGCGGAGCCCCATAGGTTTTTTTTTTCCGGGCCGTGCCTCTGGCTTTCTAGCTTGTCTGACTTAGTTTGGGAGAGCAGATTGCTGGGGTGTAGCCACCTTTATAGTAAGGTGGGGGGTTTGTGATTGGTTAAGGCGATAAGGAGTACATTTTTATCTTCAGATTGGTTGTTGGCATGGCAACATGGGTCACCAATAGGAGCGCTAGCGCCACCCTATGGGGCTCCGCTCCACTCGTAGAACTGGGGTTACAATAGTAACCTTCGTTTGAGATCATCTAACTTCCATAGTTTGACGTATTTCCGACGCAAACAAGCTATGAGGGTGAGACATACGTTTAGAGGAATTTGATTGGAACATTGACAAGTGGACGGGTTTTAAGAACTTTAGACAAATTTGATACAAGGATAGCATTGATTGACGGGTGGATGTCGTGAGATTATTGGCCTAAAATCTAAGGTACCTGTTGTCGTCATTGCACGTGACCTACCGTTTTCCAAGTAAGAAATTATATTCTTTGATATAAGATTACAACAAATGTAGAATTTTGTAATTTGTTTGGCATACATAGTTGAATAGCTGAACACTATGACCAATTATGTGAACCAAAATGGGACAGAATTTTTTTTTCATTTCAGTGCGACTTTAAAGTAGGGTGGTGTCGGCGAAATAAGGTGCCAGAGGCAGTTTGGCTCGCTACTCCGGGTTTAAGTAGGGCAGAGCCGGGAAATAAGCTGCCAGAGACACCACGCATAGTTTTTCAAAATGTAGCCTATAGGGTTTGGGAAAATGTAGTCCCAGACGCGATCATCTTGTTTCTACACAGGTGTATCTATTTGTCTGATTGGCTCTACTGCATAGAATCCTATGCAATCAGACGAATAGATACACCTGTGTAGAGTCAAGGTGGTCGTGTCTGGGACTACATTTTCCCAAGCCCTATAACGGATTGAGATTTGTTTTAGCCTACTACGGGGAGACCCACTCACTCCCTGACGCACAAACTGCGGGAAATATAATAGGCTACCCCGGGGTGAGGGACAATTAGCCCCACATCTACCAATCACGGTGATAATTGAAACACGCCCCTGTCTTATACCCCACAAGACGCCACACTATCAACGTCGAACTTTCTTTATCTGACTTATCATGTCGAGCACTATAAAGGATTTTGTACTGACCCATTTTGCCATGAATGAAGGCGCGACCTTTTCCAGCGGCGATGATATTAATGGACGAATAACTCTGGAATTGTCAAAAGACTGCGAAGTCAATTTTCTTTTCATAAAGGCGAAAGGGGAAGCTGAGGTTTTGTGGACTCACAAGTGTGGACAGGTTGTAATGATGTTCCAGGCTAAAGACAAGTACTTTAGCATGAAACAATATTTTATCCAAGAGCCCAAAGGCCTAGGTAAGTTGCCATAGTTGACCCTAACACTATACCATCCCTAACCATAACCCAATACTATAGGATGAGGTATTTATGGCTAAAATGCTTGATCTGTATTTCTGGCCACCGTTGAAATAGTCACTGTCAAATTAGTCATTTTGCTATCAATCAATCAATCAAAGCTTTATTGATTTCATAAAGTCATTTTGTTATAGCCTACTGTCACAATAAATTACCACTGTGAGATATTTAGTCTCTTAGACATTATAGTCTCTAAAAATCTCTAAGACAGAACATTGTGATCTGAGCCTTTTGAAAGGCATAAAGCAGGGGCGAACTGGGAGAGTCTCTGGCATTCCACGTTGGCATTTGGCCAGTTTGGGGGGCGGGGGACTACACAGGCTAAACACACTGAAGCAATTCAGTCCATAACATCATAAAACTATCAAACGAACAACAGCACCATCTTAGAATATAATGGAAATGGATGGAATACAAAAAAAGACTATGGTAAGGTTATGCTTGTATTTTTGTTAATGCAAATACGACAAATTCAGATTAGCCTAATCAGCACCAACAGGCTTCCACTATAAGGCTTGGGAAAATGTAGTCCCAGACACGACCATCTTGTTTTTACACATCTATTAGGGGTGTGCCCGAATACGAATACGGTATTCGGATGAGTACAAATAGCTTTTTCCCGAATATTAAATTCGTACGAATATTGTAAAAATATTCGGGAGGGGAAAAAAACATTCAAATACTGTATGAGAGAGCGATACGCGCACGTCCTTATCTCTGATATAACAATAATAAACTATTTAAACAGATTTTTTTTATAAAAAAAAAGAAGAATAATTTCACTACAATACCCTACTTACCCATGGTTTAAGCACTGTTGAAACTTGAGTAGGCTATAGGCCTACAATTAGGCCTAGTCATTTTCCTCGGCTTATTAGGCTACATTTAATTTGGGTTTGTCATATTTGCTGTGCAAATGCATGATTGATTGAATATGTAGCTTATACATTTAATATTTGAGTTGTTGGAATATTGTTTATTGAACATTTGTAATGTTCTTTTCGTCCATAGGCCCGAGTGCGTTCTAGAGGCGCACGCTTTTTTGAACCATTTAGGCCTACGCTTTATTGTAGTGGCTCACACATGATCCTAATTTGAATAGACCTATATAATTTGTGTTTAATGGTTGTGTTGAAGCAGTGACATGATATGACCCCTTCGATTTGTTTGGAAAAGGAAATAGAAAGCAAACTTTGGATTACGGACTCCTGACAACTTTCTGAGTTATTTCTGGGTTAACAAGCACAGTGTTTAAAAAGCATTTAATCCATCGGGCTATATACTGTAGGCCTACAATAAAAACACCGTTTCGGTTTTTATTGTAGCCTACATATGAATTAAAGGCTTTTTAACCACTTTTCCACCCAATAAGTTAATCAATTTGACCGAGCGCGTACTCACTTTCCGCAGCTAAAATGCAACCGGTCCAAACTAATACAAACCCTACAACATAGGCATATATTAGTTTAGAGTTTAGTTTATTGGTTTGACTGTAAAATGTTTATTTTTTCAATTATATTTATAGTAATACATGTTTATTGCTGGGTTTGTGAAAACCATTACTAGTGTACACCACGCTGCGTGTGTCACATGGTTGCAGGTAATATATTAGATATTATGACACGGGAGAAATAGGGCTACTATAGCTGTTCTAGCAAAGTTGCTGAGGACTTATATTTTGATTTAGAAAAATGTTTTTCAGTGTCTACTAAATGTAGAATGTCCCCCAGTTCAGGGTGGTGGTGGGGTTCTGACACTTCATAGTTTGTTAAAATAAAAACATACAGGATGATAAGGAGGAGGAATTATACTTCATAATTAATGATGATGATAATATATATATATATATATATATATATATATATATATATAAACAGCAATTCTGATGTGTTGAAAGCACATCAAATGCAATGCCAATTAATATTAGGCTAAATAAATATTTCCCCTCAGTTTAAACCGTTTTGAACCGACTTCCGTTTAAGCCCCGCCCACTTCCGAATACGAATAATTAGCTGTCAAATACAGATACAAATACAAATAGTGGGCTCCCGGCACACCCCTAGTATCTATTCGTCTGATTGCATAGGATTCTATGCAGTAGAGCCAATCAGACAAATAGATACACCTGTGTAGAAACAAGATGGTCGTGTCTGGGACTACATTTTCCCAAGCCCTATAATGAAATAATCTGCTATAAAAAAAGAAGCTAATTTCTATTATTAATTATCAGTAAGCGCAAGCAATCAAGCAGGGCTGCAAAACTTTGCACCTAATGCAGGCGCTCTTACAGGCCTACAGTACTAATAAATGCATCTCTCTTGCTCACTCCCCTCACACATGCATACATACACACACACGGCGCCCTTGGATGGACGTTGCATCAGTGTACTTTTCTCTGCCACCTTGTCGATGATACAATCCGTGTCCAAAACCACCAGAACGTCCTTATCCGTAGCTATCAGCATGAAGGCTATTTTAATGGCCCTGCGATCACAAGATGAGCAGGTCTTATCACTGGTGGATATGTCGCCAATTTTTCACCCCGTTTATGAATGGACTGCTGTCACTTAGTGAAAGTTTAAACATACATTATCTTATGTTAAACACTTGAAAGCCCCTATAGGGGGTCATGGTCTTGGACTTGACTACTGTGAACTAGGGCTGTCAACTGAGCTCAGAAATGATATTTGACTTCTCTCAAATTTTCAGAAAATCAAATATATTTGATTATTGTCCAGAACAAGCACCAATGGTAACATGCTGGCAAAGGTTTAATGCATTTTGGTGTCATTTTGTCATAATGATTACTGTTCGCCCTACAGCTAAGCAAGTGGGAGTTTGTGCTGTGAAATGGTGAAATGATGAGTGGCTGTTATGAAAACTCATAAGTCCCACTCATAAGTCCCATTGTTGTGGCCATGATTTGCGCCTCGCGGAGTTTGCGAGCATGGAAAAAATCACGCATGCACATGTGCACATATTTGCGCCTTTACGGAAGTCCCGGCTTCGTTCTAAGTTTTGTTTTCATTTGTGGATCCATGATATGGATCTGCTCCAAAATGTTATGGGTTATACGTTGGCCCATGATGTGTCATTCCATCAAGTTTCATAAAAGTCTGTTTGGTTTTTGTGGAATCGTAGTCCAAAAAATGAATGGAGGTGAATGGCCGATCCGGCTGTGTTTGGGCAGCCCATGCATCTGCCCCGTGATTCAGATCCACTGTAAAATTGTATGGGTTGTACGTTGGCCTATGCTACACCCCTCCACCAAGTTTCCTGAAAATTGGCCCAGTAGTTTTTGCGTAATCCTGCTGACAGACGTACGTACTTGCACATGCCACCAAAAACATTACCTCACCCTGTGCTGTAAGCCAGCCATAAGTGACGTTTTTGCAGAAATTGCAGACAAGTCCAGACTATAGTGGAAACATCCAGGTTTTTTTGCGATGACTGATTTACCAGGCTACTGAAATGGTACGTCCAGTAATGATTCCCTTCTTGAGCTTGTGCCACTCTGAGGTTGTACACCCAACAGAAACTCTCAGGATTAAAGCTGTTGCAGAAGTCCAGAATGAGGTCTCTGAACAGGCCTGGGATATGCTGCCGGTTCAGTGCCTCTTCGACCAACTTGTGGGGTATGGACTGCGGACTGCGGACTGCTTACATTCTGACTCATTAGAGATGTAGGGAAGACATCTGGTTCATACCTCAGCAAATCGGATGAAGAGTGAACATTCTCAAGTTCTGGGCTTTTTTGTCACCATTCCGCTATTTGGATTGGCCTAATTTGGCTTTTTTTCAGAGATTAGGATAGGTCTAAACAATAGCAAAAAGAAACAATTCTTCCCAAAAAAAAGTCCACAAAAACAATTTTATTAATGGGAGACGAGGGATATTTAAAAAACAAAACAAAACAAAAAGTTTTGTTCTGACTCGGTTAGGGGTAGCCTATCTCGAAAACTAAAGGCTTTTTTGAGGACTTGCTGCTAGACTGTTATAAGCAAGTTGATTAGTCACATGCTATCATACAAAGAGCAGTGAAATGTTTTTCTGTTAGCTCCTAGATTGTGCACACACTAAGCGATGTAGACAGAAAAAAAAGATGGCGTAATTGAATAACTGGATAACACGGAAAGTGAATAACAGGATAGTGCGGCTTTGAAAAACATAGCTTGCTGTAGTAGGCTAATCACACCACATCAACAATGTGTTTGCAAGCACAAGAATAAACATTCATGAAGCACCTTCACAAAGGCATTTCCGACTTTTAAAACTAAGAGGCTCAGTGGAGGAGCGGGTCGTCCAGTGATTGTAGGGTCGGCAGTTCGAATCCCGGCTCCTCCTCTCCACATGTCGAAATGTCCTTGGGCAAAACACTGAAACCCAAATTGCTCCCAATGAGCAGGCTAGCACATTGCATGCCAGCTGCTGCAGTGTGTGTGTGTGTGTGTGTGTGTGTGAATGAGAGGCCACTGTAAAGCGCTTTGGATAAAGCGCAGTCCATTTACCGTTTATCTGATAGGGTCCTCATTATATAACACGACTTGTTTTTCAGATGTTACTGTGGTCGCCCAGGGAATCCATAAATATCCGTTCACCTTCACGATCCCTGAACAGTAAGTTTGGTGCAGAGACGCATCCGGAACCAGAAATCGATAATTGAGCTAGATTACTATACTTCTGTAAGCACATGCTCTGTACAGTTGTCTATAATATCAATTTAAGTTTACAGTTAAAATTACCTCATGCACTGGATCATGTTTTGTGTCTCTTGCCATTTCTACCAGAGACATGCCAACCTCCTTCAAAGGCAGGGTTGGTAGAATAATATACACATTGGAGGCGAGGTTGAATAGAATAATGAAGATTGATAGGATAGTCAGATCAGAGATATTGTTCGTCTCGAAGACGCCGATGAACACGGACTGCATCCCTGACCTAATGGTATGCTTTTATTATTATTATTATTATTATTATTATTGTTGTTGTCATTAGTATCAATGTACTGTATGTGTGATTCCTCCCAGACTCCCCAGCATGGGACTAAAGAAAAGAAGATGAGGTTCTTCAACTCAGGATCAGTGTCCATGGACATCAGCACTGAGAGGATGGGCTACTACCAGGGTGAGGAACATTAGACACAGGGGGACATAAACACCAACCAGGGGTTTGCAAATACAGACTTTCCTTTGCATTAGGTTTATTCATGTTTAATGCATAAACTTAGTTGCAGTTATGCAACTGTCGTATTTGAGCACACTACTGTACACATCCTCAATCATACAGTGCCTTATGTTATAGTGGGGGAATAGTCTCCGTCAATATACACATTTTTTACAGAACAACGTTTTTGGCCTGTTTTACGGATCTATGTCTAAAATAAGACCGCCGGTGTGGAAACCTCGTTAATTGAGTTGTAGAAATTTTCACTGGTCATATTTTGACCACGGCTCATCCACAAACATAATTCACTTGATACAAACATAATTCACTTGATACAAACATAATTCACTTGATACAAACATAATTCACTTGATACAAACATAATTAACTTGATAGTTAGGTAACCGTTGTCAAAGTGGAGAGTATATTGAGCTGAATATCAAATTTGCATTTCAATATCCAAGCGCAGAGCTCAGGTAAGCACTCAGCCCATAATATTATCATATCGAGGAGATCACATATTCCCAAAACAAATGGTTGCCATGATGTACTGATGTCCCCCTCTGTCCCCTCTGCAGGAGAAGGCCTGAAGGTCATGGCTGTCATTCACAACAACTCCTCTCGGGTGATTAAGCCCAAGTATTGTCTCATCTCGGAGCACAGCTTCTATGCGGGTGGGTCGATGAGATACATCGGTAAAGAGATCCTGAAGGAGTCGGGAGAGCCCATCAAGCCCAACACCACAGAGACCGTCACACAGGTCCTCAACCTCCCACAAGACATCGCTGCATCTATCCTCAACTGCCGCATCCTCAAAGCAGAGTACATGCTCAAGGTGTGTATTTGATCAAACACATGTTTGTTTTGTAGAATTGTAAAGGAACACATCGTCCCTGATGTCATAGAAACCTCTCCTTTTATTAGTCATTGTTTACAAGGGAGGTGGTGGAGATTTAAGGGAGGTGTGGAGATGCAATTAAATAAAAAAACATTCTATCCATGTTCCTGCTGTAGGTGTACCTGGATGTGCCGTTCGCCTCAGACCCAGAGCTCAACTTCCCTGTGGTCATCATCCCCGCTGATCAGGCCCCTGTGGTCATCATCCCCGCTCATCAGGCCCCTGTGGTCATCATCCCCGCTGATCAGGCTCCTGCCCAGGAGGAGCCATGGTCACCGTTCTATGGTTCAGTTGAAGACTCAGAGCAGCCGTCATGTAGCTATGCAACCTCAGACTCAAGACCGCAATTCAGACCGCAATTCCCTTCAGCCTCAACCTCAGCCTCAACCTCAGCCTCAACCTCACCCTCAACCTCAGCCCCCTACCGCGCTAGACCGCAATACCCTTCAGCCTCAACCTCGGCCTCAACCTCACCCTCGACCTCGCCCTCAACCCCCTACCCCGCAACCTCAGCCCCTTACCCCGCTGAACTGCAATTCCCTGAAGGCTCAGCCTCAACCTCAGCCTCAACCTCAGCCCCCTACCCCGCTGAACCGCAATTCCCTGAAGCCTCAGCCTCAACCTCAGCCTCAACCTCAGCCCCCTACCCCGCTGAACCGCAATTCCCTGAAGCCTCAGCCTCAACCTCAGCCTCAACCTCAGCCCCCTACCCCGCTGAACCGCAATTCCCTGAAGCCTCAACCTCAGCCTCAACCTCAGCCTCAACCCCCTACCCCGCTGAACCGCAATTCCCTCAAGCCTCAGCCTCGACCCCAGCCCCCTATCCCGCTGAACCGCAATTCCCTGAAGCCTCAACCTCAGCCCCCTACCCCGCTGAACCACAATTCCCTGAAGCCTCAACCTCAACCTCAGCCTCAACCCCCTACCCCGCTGAACCGCAATTCCCTCAAGCCTCAGCCTCAACCTCCGCCTCAACCTCAACCTCAACCCCCTACCCCGCTGAACCGCAATTCCCTGAAGCCTCAGCCTCAGCCCCCTATCCTGCTGAACCGCAATTCCCTGAAGCCTCAACCTCAGCCTCAACCTCTACCTCAACCTCAGCCCCCTACCCCGCTGAACCGCAATTCCCTGAAGCCTCAACCTCAACCTCTACCTCAACCTCAGCCCCCTACCCCGCTGAACCGCAATTCCCTGAAGCCTCAACCTCAACCTCTACCTCAACCTCAGCCCCCTACCCCGCTGAACCACAATTCCCTGAAGCCTCAGCCTCAACCTCAGCCCCCTACCCCGCTGAACCGCAATTCCCTGAAGCCTCAGCCTCAACCTCAGCCCCCTACCCCGCTGAACCGCAATTCCCTGAAGCCTCAGCCTCGACCTCAGCCCCCTACCCCGCTGAACCGCAATTCCCTGAAGCCTCAACCTCAGCCTCAGCCCCCTACCCCTCCCCACCAACCTAAGGATCAATGTATACATCTGTGTGGGATTTTGACGAGCAAGCATAGTGCAATAAATCACATGTTAGGGTGATGACCTCCCTGACAATGATGGATTAAGGCCCTTGTGAGTTTTTTTGTGTGATTTTAACAAATTAAGCATTCTGGTGCACTGAGGTGGCAATATAGGGACTAGACAACATTAAGTTCAGGCAAGAAACTGTTAAGTCCCTGCTATATTCACAAACACACATATAATTAGTACCACTATATACAAAGGCAGGGTCAGGCAGGGTTCCCGCACATATTTACATTATATATATATATATATATGTTCATAACTTTTTCATAATGTTACCCAATTTCCATGACCTCATGTAAGTAGTTTAAAGTTGGTAAGGCCTACTGTGTATATAGCAAACATAGGGCGCAATAATGAGGCTCTTACTCCAGTGTGCTAACCCTCAGACGGGCAGCGTAGCAATTGAATGGAGGGCTGGTTGTCTGGTAGTCAGAGGGCCCTATAGGAGGCCCTGGAGCACCGGTAGTTGAAGGGCCAGGGGCATTTGGAGTCAGAGGGCCTTATAGGAGGGGCCTTGTATAGGCTGATGGTCCACATATTCAAGCAGTATCTGTCTATACATTTTGTTTTCACAGTAGATTGTTGATGGGCTTTGCGAACTGCCATGGGCCTTGTGGCACAAGTAGCAGTACTGTATGTATCCTAACATACATATTGAAGAATATAGGTAAAAGTCTACAGAGTCTTAAAGTCAATGTAATGCTGTTTGTGTGTTTTTGTGCTCATGTAAACAGTCTGGAATGGGCAGTGGAAGGATAGGAGACAGCTGGGTTGGGGCTGTGGGTCAGAAGGTCAACTCTGGGCACCAGGGTGTCACAAGTAGGGCCCCTCTCCGGGACGTCCAAGACACGTACGTCTCCCGAGGAGATGATATATAAGTTATGCGACATGCTGGTAAAATAAAGACTTCAGATTGTGACTGACAGGCCAGTTGTGAACAAGCGCCCTTTCAAGGAGCCAATCTGCTTCACTAGGCCTTAAGATGGGAGTAGGGGTGGAGCAAGGATGCCTATTTAATGTATTGAGTTAACCTTGAGACCTCGATTGTGAATGCGGTAGACCTGCTGTGCCCGTTGGATTCCACCAAGCGGGGGAGTAGGCGAGAAGACAGAGGCCTCATCTTCGCCCCACAGCTCCGACAGCAGAGACAGGGAGAGACAGGGACTGTTCCATGTGAGTTTTAAGTTCTGTCCAATAAATCATTGTTTGCCGCTTCCAATCCCGTGTTGGGGTGATTTTATCAATACTATCACAACAAAGAAGGCTATCAACATAGTGGTTCATAATTAGATGGTGCTGCAACTTTATTAAGGCTTATACAAAATTACACAACGCAGAGCAACAGAAGAAGAACGCCAAAAGCCAACAATATCCTTAAGCTTTTTGCACAATATCTCACCTTAACGGTTACTCATAGGAACTCTTTAGTTCATTTTACTTTTATTTTCACAGGAACTGTTATTTCAGACATGTTACAATAATGATGATGCTTTTTTGCAGATCCTACTGTAACATTTTGATATCTCTGACAGTGTTTTGGAACTTTTTCATACAACATGTACCTCATTACAGCTTTTGTCTCAACTGATATGGAGTTAACATATCTACTGTATACACTTCAATAGAGCTACCCTCAGCCAGCCTGTCCGCCCCTCTATCCGGACTGTCCTCGGACACCGTCGGCCTGACAGCATTCATATTTGGCATGGGTATCCGCAGGGGTCCCTGACATACCATGACAGGGCTGGATTTTTTATAAATCTATGTTTTGGATCATTTTAACATAAAACACTGCCAGCCAATAGAAATACTGCTCCGAATAGAACCCTGCCCCCAGCGTTCTACTGAACTTGCCCCAGCCTACTCTAGAATTATTTTTACATTGCTCAGCTTTTCCCAACATTAGTGTGTTCCATTGTTCACCCAATGGCAGCTAGCCAGCTAGCTTGCAAACAATAGCTCCTGTAAACCATGCAAGCTATCATCCAGACAGGACTTTCCAAACACATGTCCATGTTTCAGGGAGTACAGTGTGTTGTTAGTAATATTAATAATTGACAAATACCCCCAGGATTTTCATTACCTTGGTGAGGCTGTGGTAAAGTGTTTTCTGGTGTTGTAATAGATTAGTAATAATATTAATAATGGCAATGGTAACAATTGCAATGAATTAACAATAATATTGTCTCTTAGACTAATGTATAATAATAATAATAATAATAATAATGTCTAATTTATAATGTCTACCAATGTATAATAATAATAGCGATATTACAATAATAAATTTTATTTGTAGAGCACACTTGAAAAATCATTCAATATTTCCAGGTGCTTGAAATAATGCACTCTACTATACCCAGAATGCCGTCTTAAAATAAAAGTAGCTATATTAGGCCATTTGTTATGCTTAAGTATTCTGTCTAGCCAAATAGGCTATTTGTATGTTTTCTATTGATATGATCTCTGAATTTGTTGTAGTTTATACCATGCATGGCTGCAATTCAGATATTTCATGACATACTAGGGTGTTTCTCCAGATGCACCATTGAGATGATTCTCAATTTCCTGTGAACCTAAATGGTGTATGGCACTGAACTGGTAGCCTATTTTATGGTATGGTTGAAATGTCTATAACATGGTGGAGAGTCGTCTATGAGTCGTCTAGATGACGTGGGGGAAAAGACTTGAGAAAACGAGCCCTCCACATATCGATCTCCATGAAGATGTCCTCTCCACCGATCACCAGGCATGTCAGCGCGGACACCAGGGCGAGGCTAGAGTCTAATTTTCATGTCTATATCACGTTCAAATGAATTGGATTTATCTCGTCTATAAGGCGTATAAACGACGTTGGTCAAAACAACGTCAGAAAACGACGTCAGAAAAACTTTCATTTCAGCACCTCTATTAGACCCGATATCGACGTCTGGATTAGACGTGGATTAGACGGCTGATAGACGTCAAAATGTTTGCTGGGTAGGACTTAATTTCACCAGTTTACAACCAAAAACACACAAAAAGTGCAGGCGGAATATTAGATTAATATAATTGCTTAGGTGAAAAGGGTTTTACATGACATTCTCATAGGTAAGTGTATCGTATTCATTAAAAAAGAACACGCTTGGGTGGGGGGCAACATGCTCACTTTGCAGTTGTTTGTAGAACTTTATACCGTGTGGATGAGTCATGCGAGACGTCATCAGTACGCGCTTAAACTGCTCGACGCGGTTTGTGTGGAATCACTTCCTGTTTGTGTTCCAACGCTGACTAAAAGATTTGTCAACAAAAACATCAAGTCGTTATGGCCGAATTAAATCGCCAACTTCAAGAGTACTTGGCCCAGTCTAAAAGCGGGGCCAAGACGATATCCCAGTCCAGCTCAAGTACGACATTAGACATCGATGACCCTGCCTCAGTCCCGGGCAGCTGGTTCGGTAACTGGTCCAGCCCGTTCTCTGGACCCAGCAGCCGGGTGAGCTCAGCGGGCCCAGGGTCGAGCAGCGGGTTTTCCTGGCCGTGGTCTACGGAGCCAGATCCATGTTTGCCTGGGATGAGTCGCTCGCAACGCCTGCTCGCTTTCGGGACGTGTATCACATTCTCTGCGATCTGCTTCGGACTCTCAGCCCTCTACGCGCCGCTGCTGTTAATCTATGCGCGTAAATTCGCCCTTCTTTGGTCTCTGGGTTCGCTGTTCGCCCTGCTGGGAGCGGCGGTGCTACGGGGGCCCAGCAGGCTCATAGGGACCCCTACTCCCGGAGCCGCGGTGTATGTGTGTTCGCTCGGCGGGACCCTGTACGCGGCCCTGAGCCTCCACAGCACCGGGCTCACCGCCCTCGGGGCCATGGTCCAGATCGCCGTGATCGCCGGGTACGTCGTCTCTCTGCTGCCCGGGGGCAGTGCAGGTATTCGGTTCATGGGAGGAATGGCAGCGTCAGCTATCAAAAGGACCGTCACAGGGAAAACAATGCCCATTTGATCACGGGAGTGTTTACAAGTATCCTAATGATTTGGACCCATTAATCCCATTGTACTTTGCTAACGCCTCTGCTTTGAGAAGGACAGAGCTGAGTCGCACTGTCTAATAGGCCTGCCGGACTTGACAGGGATGGACAGTCTTACCCAAGCAAAGAGGAAAAACATGCCTACTGGCACTACATTCAAATCGGATGGGAGTTTCAGACGGACCAACGGCCAGATAATGTTTGAGAATAATACATCATATGAATACCCAGTAACTGTGAAGTCTAATGAATTTTTCAGTAATTTTGCCTAATAAAATGTACCTTGGTGCAATAACTGTGTCACTGTAGTATACCTACAGTCAGGGCTGAAAATGAACACCTGCCACCGGCCAAATGCAGGTCAAATTTCCAATTGGCGACGATTTCGGAAGGCTATCTGAAAAAAATATATACTTGGCCGGTAGATTTTTTTCATCTACAGTCCCCTTGGCAGGTGACTCACCGTTAATTTTAAAAGTTAATTTTCACCCCTGCCTACAGTATACCGACCGGTGGTAACTGCATGGCTGTTGCCCGTAGCTGGCCATTATAACTTGCTCTGGATATAGAATGAACAGCAGATGCAAGCAAAGGTGTTATCCTGAGGGATAGGGTTTTGTCAGAAACAAGACAAGGTTTTGGTAAAGTTTGCACAAATTCTATTATAGTCTCATACAAAAAATGGACAAAAACAATATGACAATATCATGACAAACTGTACATTTAGAAACAGAGGAAGCACCCTCGATATTTAGAGGTGCCCGGCAATGAGACAGTGTGATTCTTCTCTCCATTATTTTACATAAAAACTAACTTAAATAGATGGAGCAGAGGACTTGGGGAATGACGCATTCAAAGCCCTGTTCTGTTTCTTCTTCTTTTTACCAACAGTAACAAACACGACTTTGGAAATAAACACCTACAGGTGGCCTTTAATTTTGAGTTCTCTCCTAGCATAAGGAATCTTGAAACATAAGCACATTGGGCATGGCACAACTCTCAGAACATTTACAGATAGAAACAATGTACAGATTCAGTCCTTATTTTACATCATAAACAATTGTCTGTTCCTCAACATTGTATTTCTATCTGTGAAAGCCCTGACTGCTAGACACACCTGGCCTCACCTGGATTCACCTCTGTATGATTGAGACAGTGCATGTTGAAAAGAGAAAACAAAGGCCTGGTTCCATTTCAGTCCCTATCCTCTTTCAGTTCCATAAACCTCCAATGTGCACAGCGTAGATGAATGGATGGGCAACATGCAACTGGGTCCAAGTAGCCCTCCAATGGTACAATACAAGCTTTCTCCATATTAATTTCAAACAACAACATCCCAATACTTTAAGATAAGTGGCCATTGATGAGGTGCTGTAGGGATACCGAGGGAAAGTGGCAAGGAATGAAAATGGAACCAGGCACATAGGTCGTTATTTTTAACATTGTCATACCAGTGTGTCCAGGCCTCACCTGTTACAAACCACACAAATTATGTTTTTTCAGTCATTCGGGCCTTGAGGGGGCTTCACAGAACCTTCCACTGACGCCGCTAGTGACCAACCGAGCTGAAGAGATTAAGGGGCCCGTGGGTAAAGCCTGTTCAAAAGGACCCCTCAGACAGGGAGCTGTAGGAGCTCAGATACATATAATACAAACCCTCTTTCCACCCACACACACACACGCGCACACACACACACACACACGTAAACAATCCATAATCCTTTCCTCCAAGCTTGTCCAGAGAGGTCTAGGGGGGACAGAGATGGTGGTGGGGTGTGTTTGTGTCTCTTTTTTTGGTCCCTTTGCAATCTGTCCTTGTTGCCCTGTAGGCCTGCAGAGGTATGAGGGTGGATGGGGGAGGGGGTTTAGTGGAAGAGGTGGACGAGGGTTGGCGGGGAGGTAGTCGGACCTTCCTCCAGCCCTACCGACCTCGTACTCCCCTGGGGGCCCCGCGGGCCGCTCCTCTCCGGGCGGTGGGCCCCGGGCTCCCTGACCCTGCGCCCCAGCCTCCTCTGCCTCCGCGGGACGACGGTCCGTAGCCGCCTTCCTCTCGCTGTGCCGGTCGGCCTGGGAAGAGAGACACAGCTGCGTGACATCTCAAGTCGTTGAGGGACACATTTCCTTTCCAGTGAGTGAGAGTGTGTTTAATTGAGTTTATTCGACAATAGAAAATTAAAGCCACAAATGATAACATCATCGCTTAAAAAAACCTTGCCTATAAAACTCTCCGACTTATTTCCATTGTGGACCTTGATGTGGAGACAGGTGTGCTCTAAAAGACATCTGTGAGACATCTGACTCCCTCGCATGCGCGCACATTCCCAGCGGAAACCCTCTCTCCCTCCTCTCACCTCCTGTCCTGTCATCGGCGCCGGCTCCGGGGGGCTCTCTTTCCCGGGGGTCTCCGCCGGTGCCCGGGCCGTCGTGCCAGGGGCGTTTCCGCGGCGGCAGCGAGGCCATGTCCATGCCCTGCAGGGAGGACGAACGCTCGCGGCTGGCGGGCGACGGGCTGTCGTGCAGGGCGTGCTCCGGTCTCTGGCCCTCGCGGTACTGCTCGTGACCTGAGATTTACAACAAAAGATTGAAAAAAACGTTACCCCCTCGTCCGCTTTCTGGCCGCGTGATTCATTATACTTAGTTGTGACATTCATTTCTTAACCTGCCTTCGTTCCCTAGATATCTGCTGCCCTCAGGGGTGTCAAACTGGATGTTGTTTCTCCATGATCTTAAAATCTTTCTCGTACCCTGAAGTTAGTGCATTGACAGGTTTTGCCTGGGCAGTACGGCCAAGACGTCATGAACTCACTTTGAAAAAATGCTACTGTCAGCATTGTTCTCTCTTTGGTAACGACACCTGATGCTGCCGTTTTCCTAAACCCCCAGTTTTGCGAATCCAAAGCCCCTAGCAAAGGATAACCTTCAGTACCCTCGAATAAATAGACACCCCTTTACCTTGGTCTCTCCCAACCTCCCAGGACTCCTGACTCCTGCCTCCCTCAAAGTGTGGGGGGAACTCATCGGGGGTGGGGAGCAAGCCCTTGCGTCCACCACCTGAGATAACAACCAGGGGTGAGTGAAAGGTGACGACCGATAGACCGATGGACAGATAAAGATACAGGCACTGCAGATCGATACACAGAAACGAAGAGATGAACAGAATGACGGATAGATAAACGACAGATAGATGGATAGATAGATAAATGTGTATACTATAAAGATTAATAGCGACAGATTAATAGATCCTGTAGACAGACGTAGATAAAGCAGCAGGCAGGATGATGCAGTCTAACCTCCTCTGGGCGCTCCGCCTCCTCGGGGGGGCCTCCCCCTGCCTCCGTTGTCCCACCCTCGGCCCACCTCCTCGCCGCCTTCAAAGCTCTCCTCCTGCCCGCTGTACTCCTCAGAGAACCCCCGGCCCCCGGACCGGCCAGAACCCCCGCCTCGGTACCTGGGAGGGAGGGAGGGAGGGAGGGAGGGAGGGAGGGAGGGAGGGAGGGAGGGAGAATGAACACACAACAGACCACTCAGTTAAACATTCACGCTCTCTTTGGGTTTTTATCATTTATCATTCTCAAAATAGGAGATCATCACCCAGCAGATGAGCTCAATGGCTGTTCACTTTCGTTCACACACGACACACTAACAAATCCTGATAGTGTGGTATTAGCTGGGCATTGTGGGAGCTTGTGATGCCCCCGGTTTAGTTGGGTACAGTGTGTGTTTCAATGGAGAAAATGTGAAAGATGCCAGTGGGGAGGTTTGAGATCAAATCAACTCCGTACCGTGAAAAGTGAATGAGGATTGGGAGAAATTTAGTCTGACTCAACGGATGTAGGTTTTGGGGATAAGCCTGGTCATTTGTTTATTACTGCCCAATCAGTGGCGCCGATTCATGGGGTCGGACAATCCAGACAACAACCTAGCTCCTCCGAAGCTCGATTGTGATTGGTTTAAAGAAATGCGGAGTTTTTCCCCCCGTATCCCCGAATGGTAATGAGTCCAGCCAGGAAGTAAGGAATGCGAGCACAACTCAAAAAACAAGCCTAAATGGTAGTAGTTTCTTGCCGTGTGCATGGCATAGAAAGTCTTCTGCATCGTAGAAACAATACCAGCACTCACGGACGCATCACAACGGATTCTTTATTCTCAATGGCACAGGCAGCGACGACAACAAACGTTTCAGCCTATCGGCTTTCCTCAGCGTTCATTGAGAATAAATAATCCGCTGTGATACGTCCGTGAGCGCTGGTATCGTTTCTACTAATGAGTCCAGCTAATGCTTTCTCCAGCGCTGGCTCAGCATAAACCAAGTGTGGAGATGCACTATATTGCCAAAAGTATTTGCTCATCTGCCTTTACACGCATATGAACTTAAGTGACATCCCATTCTTAATCCATAGGGTTTAATATGACGTCGGCCCACCCTTTGCAGCTATAACAGCTTCAACTCTTCTGGGAAGGCTTTCCACAAGGTTTAGGAGTGTGTCTGGCCCCCGGGTGATACTGGTTTTTTGCTTCCCTCTGGAATATGTAGAGAGTGGGTCGTATGCCCACCTCCCTTGTTCTCTGTAAAGCGCATTGTGTTGCCTCTGGGTATGAAATGCGCTATACAAATAAAGCTTTGATTGATTGATTGATTGATTGTTTATGGGAATTTTTGACCATTCTTCCAGAAGCGCATTTGTGAGGTCAGACACTGATGTCGGACAAGAAGGCCTGGCTCGCAGTCTCCACTCTAATTCATCCCAAAGGTGTTCTATCGGGTTGAGGTCAGGACTGTGCAGGCCAGTCAAATTCTTCCACACCAAAATCGCTCATCCATGTCTTTATGGACCTTGCTTTGTGCCCTGGTGCGCAGTCATGTTGGAACGGGAAGGGGCCATCCCCAAACTGTTCCCACAAAGTTGGGAGCGTGGAATTGTCCAGAATCACTTGGTATGCTGAAACATTCCGAGTTCCTTTCACTGGAACTGAGGGGCCAAACCCAGCCCCTGAAAAACAACCCCACACCATAATCCCCCCCCACCAAACTTCACACTTGGCACAATGCAGTCAGACAAGTACCGTTCTCCTGGCAACCACCAAACCGAGACTCGTCCATCAGATTGCCAGATGGAGAAGCGTGATTCGTCACTCCAGAGAACGCGTCTCCACTGCTCTAGAGTCCAGTGGCGGCGTGCTTTAAACCACTGCATCGGACGCTTTGCATTGCACTTGGTGATGTATGGCTTAGATGCAGCTGCTCGGCCATGGAAACCCATTCCATGAAGCTTTCTACGCACTGTTCTTGAGCTAATCTGAAGGCCATATGAAGTTTGGAGGTCTGTAGCAATTGACTCTGCAGAAAGTTGGCGACCTCTGCGCACTATGCGCCTCAGCATCCACTGACCCCGCTGTCATCTGTTGGATGGGTGAGTGAATACTTTTGGCAATATAGTGTAGGTCTGGCTATGTGAGACTACGGTAAATTAAAAGTTTGGTAGTTTGAAAAAGTATAATAAAGCAAGGATGGCACTACAGCAGGTTTTGTTCAGTGTGAAGTTATATGAACCTATGTCTATTTTCATGGTTGTTTCAAATGTGAATGAGGCTTTTAACTACAGTACTATTACATAAACTATTGTGAATCATTTGCGTGCAAAAAAAAAAAAATCCTGCTGACGTGCACACTCATTAGTTGTCTTATAGTCTGTGCACCAAAATAAACAAGTGACACACATTGAGGAAGTTGGGAAGAGAGCAGAAATGTGTAGACGAGTTAGCAAGCAAATTAGTAGAAAAGACGGAAGGCGAGTTAATGTGTGAGACCCACGTGTCGTCAGAGTCCTGGCCATGCCTCGGCTGAGGACGCCGCTCTCTCTGCCTCTGGTCAAACTCTTCTCCCGGAGCCACATAGCTATCAAACCTGACACATACACGCGCAAGCCAAGCACAGCAATTAACCTGCTGCACCCACGGAAATAGGAAAGATTGAGAAGCTGCATTTTTAATTATGCATTCATTAGAGAAAATTAGTACTTAGTAAGAACTTGAATACAAGTTGAGGTAAGTATAAAGAGAGAGGTCAGAGGGCCTGTTAGTCAGTGGAGGGTGAATATAAGGGCACCCAGAAAAGGTTGAGGTAAGCGAGCAAAAAAGTGGAGAGGAAGCTCACCTGTCGTCCCTGCGTCCACGGAACTCTCCCCCATCACGGGGGAACCTCTCTTCGGAGCCCCAGTTCCCTCCGTTACCTCCCCCGCCTCCGCTTCCGCCTCCGCTTCCGCCTCCTCCTCCTCCTCGGTGACCTCCCTGGTAACCCTGGCCAGACCCTTGCCTCCAGCTCTCTTCTCCCCTGCTATGGAACTCCTGACCCCCCTCAAAGTCCGAAGGGCCGCGCCGCCCCTGCTGGGAGTCCCCCCAGTACGACCCCGAGCCCTGGTCCGTTCCCCCGGATCCCTGCCGGTCAGGTGGGGGACCCATGTGGTGGTTGGGTGGACCTCGGGAATCTTCTTGGCAGAACGGCAAACAGAAGCGAGACAACCGGTAACGTCGTTAGTACACCGGCGTGAGCGCCTCTGCCTCGCAAACAAGTTCTCCTTGCTACTATCGATCTCCATATCGTCATATGTGGTTAAGGCTTCAGAATTCATATCATCCTACCTTTGCCATTGGGTCCTTGCTGTCCCATCCCATGCATCATTGGTCCAGGATTCTGACCCACCTGTCAAGACATGTTTCATTATTAGTATCAATGAAAAACACTCCCTTTGAGCTCCTCCGGCCATAACCAGGAAGGACTATGAAGAACAGAGCTGGCTGGTTCACACATTGTTCTCCTCATGAATGACCCAGTCGTTATATGAAAGCTTTAATTCAAGTCTGGACGTTACACAAACTCACCTGATGCGGCATGTAGGACGGAGGCCCCTGCATGTTCCCCGGGGGGCCCTGCATATTTCCAGGGGGCCCTTGCATGTTACCAGGGGGCCCTTGCATATTACCAGGGGGCCCCTGCATGTTGTTGGGTGGGCCCTGCATGTTGTTGGGTGGGCCCTGCATGTTGTTGGGTGGTCCCTGCATGTTACCAGGGGGCCCCTGCATGTTACCAGGGGGCCCCTGCATGTTGTTTGGGGGGCCCTGCATGTTACCCGGCGGGGGCCCGTGCATCCCTCCTGGAGGCGGGCCCTGCATATTCCCCATCCCATAATTTCCAGGCATGTTTCCGTGGGTCCTGGAAGGGTTCTGCATGGGGGGCCCCATCATCCCACCCTGCATGGGGCCCTGAGGTCCCATCATGCCCCCCTGCGGCGGCGGCCCCTGACCATCCCGGGGCCCCATTCCTCGAGGAGGGGGACCCATCATCCCACCCGGGGGTCCTTGCATCCCGCCAGGTGGACCCTGCATGCCCCTGGGGCCGGGAGGCATGCCATGTGGCCCCTGAGGGCCCATGTTTCTGTGGGGTCCCGGGTGCCTCTGCATGCCCTGAGGCCCATGGAGGTCTGGGGGGCCCATCATGCCTTGCGGGGGACCTTGGTGATGCTGTTGCCCGGGCCCTGGTGGGGGGCCCATCTGTCCGGGGGGCATGAATGGAGCCTGCATGCCACCTGGGCCCATGGGGGGCCCCATGTTGTGTGGCATCTGTTGAGGGGGCATGGATTGGGGGAAGCCCTGAGGAGGAGGGGGCATAGGTCCTCCCTGGCCGGGGAAGGGCGGCATCGGCCCCTGCTGGCCCTGAGGGGGAGGCATCCCATCGGCCTGCAGCTGATTCATCCGCTCCATCTTCAGTTGCTGCGGACAGGAAACATATATCACTACTGGTACTGGACCATGGGTACTTTGGGAGCAATGTGAAGGAACAATATGATCCCAGCTTAACACAATGGACGCCCTCGTACTTAAGAATCTTAACCCCCTGAGGTCGAGCATCGAGCCGGCGCGACGGAATGACAACAATTATATTCATACTTCTGGCTCTGAGAGATTTTATCATACACACAACATTGACGGAATCCTTACAATCACGACTTTCCGTGTTGAGAACAATCGAGAGTGATTTTTAAAAGTAGCTTAATTACACAAAAAGTAAGCGTGCAAATCCTTGCACATTGCAGTCAGACCGCCGACCACGTACCACTTTCTATTGGCATTCTAATAGGTGCAAATGTACCTGGATTGATAGGGCGTTTTCTCTGTGGACATCCATTCACATTCTGAACAGGTGACGAGGCGCGAGATGGCCATGGGTGAATCGTCGATTTTTTAAACAAAAGCCCTATTTAAGTAAGCCTTTTGAGAACCAGTGTTTTTCAGGTCTAGTGGCCCATAGGGCAGGAGCCTATCTCCTGGTTCCTTGGCGTGAGGCAGCTTGATGTACAAGTCCACCGCTAGTATGTCGCAGGAACTTACCTCCAATCCAACCATAATTCTGACATCATTACATAACCAAGACTTTGATGAACAACTTCCATATTGACAAAACAATTCATCACTATCGTTTAGGTTATGTTTTTACAACATTTGTGAGGGCAGAAAAAATGGTCTTTTATAACTTGTTACAAACGTGTTTGTAGATCTATTTACAAGCTGAATATGATACTGACCAAACTATTGATGGCAAATAAATGTAGGCTAGCTGTGATTGTCCTTCAAATAAAAATATAAACCAATTTGGAGTAAGTGTGTGTTAGGTTGATGAAATTTAGAGAAGTATCAGACAACACCAAAATCAGCACGGATCTCAGAGGGTTAAGAGCCCTGGCTTTTGTAACTATGCAGAAGTCGGCTGGTGATCACTGACACAACTAAAGGATGGGAACGTATTCCATGGACACACAGCGCTTCACAATTCTGTCTCCCCGAGCGTTAGGACCTGTCCCGAGCGTTAGGACCTGTCCCCGAGCGTTAGGACCTGTCCCTGAGCGTTAGGACCTGTCCCCGAGCGTTAGGACCTGTCCCCGAGCGTTAGGACCTGTCCCGAGCGTTAGGACCTGTCCCTGAGCGTTAGGACCTGTCCCTGAGCGTTAGGACCTGTCCCGAACGTTATGGCCTGTCCCGAACGTTAGGACCTGTCCCTGAGCGTTAGGACCTGTCCCAAACGTTAGGACCTGTCCCTGAGCGTTAGGACCTGTCCCTGAGTGTTAGGACCTGTCCCGAGCGCTAGGACCTGTCCCGAGCGTTAGGACCTGTCCCCGAGCGTTAGGACCTGTCCCGAGCGTTAGGACCTGTCCCTGAGCGTTAGGACCTGTCCCGAGCGTTAGGACCTGTCCCTGAGCGTTAGGACCTGTCCCGAGCGTTAGGACCTGTCCCGAGCGTTAGGACCTGTCCCTGAGCGTTAGGACCTGTCCCGAGCGTTAGGACCTGTCCCGAGCGTTAGGACCTGTCCCTGAGCGTTAGGACCTGTCCCGAGCGTTAGGACCTGTCCCTGAGCGTTAGGACCTGTCCCGAGCGTTAGGACCTGTCCCTGAGCGTTAGGACCTGTCCCGAGCGTTAGGACCTGTCCCGAGCGTTAGGACCTGTCCCTGAGCGTTAGGACCTGTCCCGAGCGTTAGGACCTGTCCCGAGCGTTAGGACCTGTCCCTGAGCGTTAGGACCTGTCCCTGAGCGTTAGGACCTGCCCCGAGTGTTAGGACCTGTCCCCGAGCGCTAGGACCCGTCGGCGGGCGCCTCTCCGGCCGCATCTCCTCACCTCCAGGAGCATGGGGTTGGTGTACTGCAGAGCGGCCATTTCCTGCTCGATCTCTGCCTGCGTCTTCTTCTTCCCGTCTCCCTTCTGCTCAACCTTCCTCTCTTTGGGCATCTCTCCGCCTGGGGGCATCGCGGGCACCTTGTTATCTGCCCAGGCCTGGAGGACAGAGGGATGGAGAAAAAACTCAAAGAATATACTGTGTAACACTCAAATATGCTCTTGGCCTAACTTTGTCTCATTCTTTTTTTATCTTCAATATTAAGATGGCGACCCTAGAGCAGGATCGCTGGGTACCTGTTGGAATTGGGCGGGGATGGGTTTGGCGTAGGGCACTTTCTTCTGTGGAACCTTCTTCATGTCTTTCAGCATGACCTCCTCCATTCCCCAGTCCAGACCCGGGATGGACAGCTCCACCTCCGAGGCGGCCTCTTTACCTTACACACAAAACTTCTTTACCCAGAGTCCTCTCTTCTACCAGCTAGTGTGTGATGCCTCACCTAAATTACTTGTGCAGAATCATAAAATTCATCATGATGACCCGTGTCTTGACCAGAATTACTAAATCCATTGCACAAATGACTACTTCTGACTAACGTTTCAGTACGGTTAAGGGTAAGAGTGTGTGTGTTCCCACCACTTTGCTCCTGCTCCATAGCTGCTTTGAGCTGCTCGGGGATGCCCATGCCCGGGATGGCTGCCATGCTGTTGGGTTCCATGTCATCTGAAATGTCCATCCACAACCATATTAACACCTGCAGAACACCACAACACCACCACAACAACAACGAAGCTGTCAACATTCAAACAAAAACAGCCCAACTCACCGTACTCCACTCCGTCCTCTGACATCCCTGGCAACAAGTTCAGATTGTATCTGTCCCTCATCTTGTCCCCCGGTCGATTTCTGGTCCAGAATTTACTACGAGAAAAAGATAGGGATGCACATCTCACATATTCACACGGGGAAAACAGCCACTCAGCCAAAACTTCATTCAAAGCGATCGCTTTTACATTCAACCGTCTGACAAACGTGCAACCATGTTAGAAGTTGTAACAACGTGTTCCCGGAAGCGGTGGAGAAGAGAAAGGGGGGGTTGATTCCCAGTCCCCTACCTGGTGTGGTCGTTGGATCCAGAGCAGAGGATGTGTCCCAGAGGGTGCCAGGCCAAACTCCAGATCATGCCCTCGTGGGCCATCTCCATCCCGCCCACCTCCTTCTCCACCCTGACGGGTCAAAGAAGGAACATCAGGACCGTCGCCACACGACAAAACTACGTTTTTTTTTTAGGTCACAACGGGGTGACGCCATCGGGATGTCATTCAGCGCCTCTCGCCGCTGTGTCTCAAAGCTTTCAAGCCGTAGCCGACTGAAGCACAGGCGCCGGCGGTGACCGGGGGGGGGGGGTCCGCTGTGGCTCTTACCCCACGTTCCAGAAGAGGAGGGACCCGTCAGAGCCTCCGCTGGCGAACAGGCCCTCGTGGACCGGGTGCCAGGCCACCGCTGGGGACCGGAGACAGGCGGGGTTAGCATGTGAGCACATCACACATCATCGTTTGTTCTCGGAAATATGAGTCCGTTTGTGACAGGGGCATGCCACAAAAACCACTCATATTTCTGAGAACAAATCCAAAATGTGTTGAACAGGAAACACGCCCATCGTGTTGTTAAATTAGACATTTCAAACAGAGCATTGTGAGCTAAATATAGGTGAACTCTTAAAGGGGGCGGTGCTGTCCTCTCACGTACCCGTGGCCTCTTTCTTGTGTCCCCTGAACACCTGTAGCTCCTCCTTCAGGTTGCGGATGTCAAAGAGCTTACACAGGTGGTCACGGGACGCCGTCAGCAGCCAGTTACCATTCAGGTTCCACTTCACCTCCATGACCGTGTTCTTGTGGGCGTGGCTGGGAGGAGACGACAACAGCAGGGTGAGACTGAGTGTGTACATGTGTCTGTGTGTGCAAGCAGTTTCTCACCCTCACCTCAAGACATGATTAAAGATGACCTCCATTACGATGCTACAAATATAGATAAATCTCACTTTCAAGCGCTCAATGTTAAATTCAAATGGAAAGGGATGAAACACTTTTCTGCACTTTGGGCGTCCGAGTCGGACTTCTGGGAACTTTATCCCAATTGTCAGTGGGGCGCTTTTGCACTTGTGCAAAACTTACAGTGTAGCCAAACTCTGGCCAGTCTTTGGATCCCAGAATTTGATTGGCTGCTGGCTGTCTTTGCTCCCGGAGACCACCAAGCCCTTGGTGGGATGCCAGTCCACGCACTTCACGTCGGCTCCGTGCCCTGGGGACGAGACACAGGTCGACAACGTTGACAGAAGTCGCTCGACATGAACCGCTGCAGACCAGCGTGTAAAAGTGTTACTGTGTTGTATGAGATAAGTCTGTTGAATTGTTACAAATAGAATATAGCCCAGGTGTGTGTGCTAATGGTTACAACAGTGTACTAATCAGTGTGTCACATAGCAAAACTAAATATGTCATGAAAGACCATACATATAAATAAGCACATGCATGAACTGTAAACAGTTGTCTGAGTGTGGAGAGGAAATGATCAAGATGAGTTACATAAAACTTGATGAGTGGAGGGCAGTGGATGTATCAGTCACAGATAATCTCAGTGTGTGCCTCTCGAAAGAGAAGTAATTCATGTAAATAATAAGGATGTAAATCCATTTAACATTCAATCATCTAACACAAATGTGTTGCTACAGGTCAGCATAGGACTTCACTACCTGATAGCTGATTTACAGAAGCCATGCTATGAACTTGAGAGACAACTGCATATTGCACAAAAGGTGTTTTAATATGTGTGAAGCCTGAGAGCGTTGCTGTGTGCTCAGAATGACAGAGGAAACATCTCTTTTCATGACACACGAGGGAAGACTGACATTTTACTGTCCAAGTCCATACGATGCAAGCCCTACATTAGACCTGCACAAGCACTGTACAGATGTGACAGAACCAAGCACACTGCTCTGTGTTGAACCTGATATTATATATTTAACATACCACCAACGTATGGATCTATGAAAGTTTTCTACGTCGGGTAATAAAAGGAAGCTACAAAAGAGAACGTGAATGAAGCGTGGACACAAGCTGGTACGTGTCTGACGTACACCGGAATGTAGAAGTGAGCCGGTGTGTGTGCATGTGTTTGTGAGAGCACATGATTTACTTGCACTGCTAGCTCTGAGCTAGAGAGAAAGCTTTATTTCACACCTGTGAGAATCAGTCTGCATCTCACTAGTGTGCACACACGTGTGTGTGTGTGTGTGTGAGATCAAGCAACCATGACGTAAGCATTTACTGTAGATGTGTACATGTTTAGAGAAAGTAACTGGACTGTGTGATAAGGTGTCAGAAACAAACACGTCACAGTTTACTATCAGTCAGTAAAACAAGTTGCTCAATCACGATCCAGAATCCAAAATTATTCACAACCCGCAACCGGTCATATATCAGTGCAGGAAGACATTTACACCACACAAGGAAATGTAAAACTGGGTTTGAGCGAACATTAAATTCTGCATTTTATTCTTAAATAAACATGGTCGTTTAATGTATTGCAGCGTTAATAAATCTAAAACAAGAGCAAGCACAAAGGCCCAAAGCCCATGACCAAAAAAAGACCTTGCACACAGCTAAAGCTCTGAATTGTTCTTGTTGCAGGGTCAATATTTTGATGTAGACGACCTACTGCAATTGTGGGTTAATAAGGGTTAGGATAAGCCAACTGTGTTTTTCAAATTTGGTGGGATGCATTTATGAGGACTCACAAGCACAAACACCCACAACCTGCTCAGTGTTTGAAACATATTTTTCAAACCATCTCATAATCCTGGACAAGTTGATTGCCTTTACAAAGGCTTTTATTGAACTGTACCCAACGGTCCCATCATACAAAACTAAGACAAAAAACAGCACAAAGCCACGCCCCCAGCCCATCTCTCTCACACTCCCCCGCTAGGCTGTCTGTCCCCGTCTGCCACGCTGTACAGACCACTTCTAATGTGAAAAGCATGCGGATCATTAAACTACAACCTAATGAAAAACAACTTTTTATTGACGGCTGCAAATTGCTAATAAGCTCAGTGCCAGATGCCACGGCCTGTATTCTCGAAATCAACACTCACGCAAAGACAGGCTAATTGCATACAAATGGCGACATGGCAATTATACAGACCAAAGAAAAAAGCAATCAACCAGTATTAAAAAGACTGGCCCAAAGTCCCTAATGGAACGTGGAGGTAGTGCGTTGTGAACTCTAACACTACCAACAGTAAGACCTTTCAGAACAAGCTAATAGCTTCAATAACCTACCACACTCAGCAAGCAGAAAAATTCAGATTACATGCAGCAAGCAAATTAACTTATTGTCAAGGGTGAGAATCGTGAATACAGAAACCCAGGTGAACTTAATCACTGTCCCTGCCATCAGTGTGTGTGTGTGCGCGCGCGTGTGCGAACCTTGAGTGTAAGAGTTGTGAAGTGAAGTGTATTGGTTCCCAACAGTAAACATACCTCTGAGAATTCTCTCCTCGTGGCAGCGTAGAAAGTCCCAGATGCGAACAGTTCCATCGTCGGAGCAAGTGGCAAATTTATTATCCGTAGGTGAGAAACTGAAGGCACAGGCAGGAAGAGAATCAATAACGCAGGTAGACCCAGCTGGGCCACCAGGGGTCACAAAGGGGGCTCCCCTACAAGCCCCTGGCTCTCCTACAAGCCCCTGGTTCTCCTACAAGCACCTGGCTCTCCTACAAGCCCCTGGCTCTCCTACAAGCCCCTGGCTCTCCTACAAGCCCCTGGTTCTCCTACAAGCCCCTGGTTCTCCTACAAGCCCCTGGTTCTCCTACAAGCCCCTGGCTCTCCTACAAGCCCCTGGCTCTCCTACAAGCCCCTGGCTCTCCTACAAGCCCCTGGCTCTCCTACAAGCCCCTGGCTCTCCTACAAGCACCTGGCACATGGACATCTCAACTACTGCATGTCCTGGGCTTGCCCAGTAGATGGGCAGCCGCCCCTCGCTCTAGTGTGACCTGATCAGCTGTGTAAACTCTGACAACCCAAGTTGAACATTTTCCTATTCAAGCACAGGTAACTAACTACATGTGAACCTGCAAATAAACATCAACCTCACTCAGTCTACTCCGTAAAGCCGATTAAATCCCAACACGAGATATAATTCACCTGCACCTCTCTGATACCGAACCATACTATAAATCTGCTGATATATAACCAGATCTGTCTAGGCTGACATCACTGCTTACATCATCACTGCTCGCCCCTGGCTGGCCCCACTGACCAGCATTCAAATGTCCTGCAGACCTGCTTTTCCCTCAAACCCTCCATTTCTCTGCTTCTTTTCTCACACTTTCTTTTCAGCATATCGATGGAATGGATGCAAATAATCATCAATCGATCACAAAACTAACATGAAATTAGCTTTGAGACATGATGGTCGTCACCTCGAGATTTGCCCTCACAACAGCACCATAACAGTGATGAGCCAGGAGCAAAAGAGCGATTTTAAGTGCGACACACACAGTCCTGTTTGACTGGCCAACGATATGCGACTATTCTTGACTTCAACCCTTTGTTAGAAGTACATTTGGAATGTTTCAAAAAATGTGCCATGATGGCAACGGATGCCCCCGAAACCATCTACTCTATTCAACGTCTATAACAACATAGTGACCAAGGGGTCACAAAACATGGCAAACAACTTTCCTACATGACCGGATTGCCCAGATTTGCAAAACGGATCTGCAAAGGACATGATTGTAGCCTAAATCCAATTCCAATGGATCCAGTTAACGGATCATATGTCCCTTTTGTATCAGATTGGCTGAAGAAACTTAATGAGGCATCTCAACTGATCGCAATAATTAAGTTAAAGGATTTAAACCGTTTTCAGAGCCAAGACACTCTTCGAAGATTATCATCAATTAATCATCAGCTTAACTTGGAGGCTTAACAGGAACCTAATATCATTTAATAAATGTTTAAAATGGCTTTATTAAATGTAGGAAAGTCCCTGACCATTTAATTTAAAGGTGAAGGCATTGGCAGATGCCTTGATTTGTATTATCCAACGGAGAGATGAAAATTTAATAAAAACCTTTACAAATTCTACATCCTGTAGAGTGCACACTTCTAGGTACTAATGGTTCTCCTAGGGACTTATGCTGCAAGCTAGAGAAAGCCAAAGCATGATGGTACAATGCACTGGACTCTAGTCAATCCAATGACTAAATGTTGTATGTGCCCCTATCAAATATGCCACTATAAATATTTATGAGACTTTGACCTAAAGGTTTAGCCTCCAGTTGCTGTTGTCAATGAAAGATTAATCGCAAGCATTTCCATTGAAGTTCTTCCATTCTCAGTCATTGGTATATTTACAGTAGTACATAACTAGTGTCTGAAATACACCTTTTGATGGGATGGCCTGTCAACAGCAGTCTGTGACAATCAAAGCAAATGGCTCCATCTACAGGCTATTTGATGCAACAGTATTAAGGTGATAAAAAAACAAAAACTGGTTGGTTGAGACCACTTCGATGCTGACAAATCACAAAACTACAAGAGATCTACCCCAAAGGTGCCCTTATCCAACACCCAAGACAACTAATTCACCCTGAAAATGTGCCCAGTGCCAGAATTAACTAGGTTCAACTAAGCCCATTTGTGTCAGTGTTGGTTTCTCCATGTCAACATCACAGGGCAGCGGGCCACAGCCCTGTTCTGTTCCTTCCGCCCTGTAAATTCAACGTGCATTAAGCATCATAAAAACACAGTGAAAGAATTTCATTAACATAGGCATGAAGACGTTATGTATTCAAAAGGGAAGCATTACAGATTTGATCTGAGTAGCTGGATAGTCTGTATATACAGTATTAGTATGCTGTACGATCTTTATTGATTATTTTCCTCGATTTTCTTGAGGATGGCTACCGCCAACGGCAGACATTAACATCAAGGCAAACTTTTTATTCAGTGAACTCTAAACTCCACCGGCCAATTTGATAATGAGATCAAGTGTGTGAATGTAGAACGGGGTCTGGTGTCAGTGTGGGTGGGAGGGGCTTAACGCTGAGTGTGTTGCTTGGAAACCGAAAGGTGAAGGGTGTTAGCCAACTGCTCTTACCCCAGAAGCATAGGTGTAATGTTAAGTACAAAAGAAAAGGAATTCTTTATTCGAAAAGCTATGAATGACCTGTGGATGTCTAGGAGGGTGGAAAAGCAAGGGGTGCGGGCACAACTAAAGGGTGGTGGGGTGGATTTTAATAGTGGCCATGCAACACCTCAAACCCTTCAAGGCAACAGTGTGACTTAGCAGCGGAATGTGCGGGGGAGACATTATGTGTTTGAGGGATTTCTCGCTGTCCCATCAACATTGTAGGAGATTCGTTCAGCCCCGTTAAATACTCCCTATCAAAGTATCTTCATGTTCAACCTCTCCACTTTATTGGTCATTAATGTATCCTTCCGCTCCACTTTATTAGGTATATACTGTATCCCTCGTGACCTATCTGTGTGAACCAGTATTGCTTTAACGTGCGTATATATGAATAAGTATCAACACTTTATTTAACAAGACCGTGAAAATCAACCTTTTCTGTACATAGTAATTATGTATAGAAAAAATCAAGATACACAACTGATGAGCCACAGGAAATGAAGGCAATAATAAGAGGAATATCAAATATAAATCAATGCAGTGTCGCGACAGCACACACATACATCTGTCAATCATTGAGGACAAGAACAGAGGGCAACACAGGGGCAGTGAGGACGTAGAACCGCGCCCCCCACTGGCTAAACCCTGGAGCCGCAGGGGCAACAATAACAGACTTGGGTTAACTACAGAAAATGGTAGATTGGGTATAGACCTGGCCTCTCTAATCGCCTCCTTGTGAGCCTGGAACATCTTGACGTTGTTCATGTTGGACTGCCAGTACTTCACGTAGCCGCCGTGGTCGGCCGTCAGCATCCACATGTCGTTGTGAGACCAGGTCATGGCTCTGACGGGGCTGTCATGGGCCTGGGGACGGGGAGAGAGACGGGACAGGGTCAGCACCGCGACGGGGGGACGACATGTCTCTACCGAGCGTGTGCAAGAAGGGGATCTGGTGCGTTTCATCTTTTACCTGTAAAATGGTCTCGAAGTTGAAAGTGAGTCCGTTCCACAAGGTGAACTCCCCGCTGGACGCACCGGTGACCAAACGCCTCCCCTCAGGAGTCCACTATGAGAGAGAGAGAGAGAGAGGGATAGAGAGAGAGAGAGAGAGAGAGAGAGAGAGAGAGAGGGATAGAGAGAGAGAGAGAGGGGGAGGAAGAGGGAGAGAGAGAGGGAGGGAGGAAGGGAGAGGGAAAGAAAGAGAGAGAGAGAGAGAGAGAGAGAGAGAGAGAGGGGGAGGAAGAGGGAGAGAGAGAGAGGGAGAGAGAGAGAGGGGAAAGATATAGAAGGGGGTGGACAGAATTGGAGTAAGGGACAATGAATCACTCTAAACAGCTCTACACATGATTTAGCAATAGGAGTTCTTTGGATATGGCCATGATGCTGTGAAGCAGATACTCCAGCTTAGTTTAGAACACGGTTTGAAGTGGCTCTGAAAGCCAAGCGGAGGAGAGACTTACCCTTATGACAAACACGGGACACTTGACTTTGTTGGTGGAGGTTCGGACAAACTTTGTGGTGACGGCGTTCATCGGGTTACTCAGCATGCCCACCGGAGGAACGAGCTACAGAACCAGAGAGACGGGGAGAGAGCGCGAGAGAGCACATTTGAGCAGTCTCTCAAGGGGAAATGCTTGATATACACAGGCACAAGCCATTTAAAAACCTCAAACAGGCACTCTGCCATTTCATTAAGACACTGCCCACACTCACATCGTTGTAGCACGCTGCGTCCGGTTGGATGGCGCGGAAATCTCTGTGGTCTCGCTGCCATAACCGATTCTGCAGGTGAGAAAGCAATTAAGGACTCGTGAAAACAAGACAGATATCTGCATTTACGCCTACTCGGGTTAAATACTGCAGACGCATGACAAAGTCAAGATCCAGACTGCGCACAAGACTTCCAAACACCAAACACGGGACCTGAGCGAACTCCCTTTTCTAGCCACGAACGCCGTTCAAAAGAATAACCCGCCACCACATCGCTGAAAACACCGTTTGAACCCCCGCGTACGCACCTCCAGATGTCTGATGACCGAGGGGTTGTAGTCGATGGTCTTGCGGTTGACCGCCTTGCGCATGCGCTTGCCGTCGAAGGTGAGCTGCTGCATGGCCTGCTGGTGGGCGAAGTCGGGCCGCTTGTAGAAGACCTGGCGCGGCGCCTGGTGCTGGAACCGCGGCATGTGGAAGAACCGCGGCGGGGAGACGATGTCCGTCGCCATGATGGCGGGCTGTTCACCTGGGGAGACAGGGCGGGGGGAGGAGTGGCGGCTGATGAGTTGACTGATTTTTACAGCACGCTGCACAACGTCAATACCGTCTGATTTAACACGAACGCTGGCTGTATACAGTACTCATGCTCGTAGTCACGCGTGTATTTTGCAGCACGTACATTCCCGTGTACCTGCACATTCAATCGCGGCCGACGCGCCAAATGAACGCAGGAGACGGGTGGTAGGTGCGTATGCATAGTTAAAAATGAAGTATATCGCGGGCCTAAAGGTGAAGCGGATTCTGTGAGATAGACCCCAAGTTCACAAGTGACCGTTCGTAATGCTTCCAAGACGTCTCCCAAAAGAACTGAACCCAACGAAATCTGGAGACTTAGAACCGTGCTTGTCCATGCGTACGTTCTATGAGATCCTACTAGAGCCCACAATCGTCCTATGAAATAAATTAATAATTAACAGGACCCGAGAAAGTGACATGGCACACAGCACAGACACATGCCATTTTTGGGGGTCGCCTAGTTGCGCTGGCTCTAGTGAGATTTATTTATTTATTTTTTAACCCTGACACAGGAGACGTGAGCCAAAGCCAGTTGCCCTTCATGGCCACTAGTTCTCTGACGTCGGATCATTGTCTGGACCACAAAGCTTCCGCGATCACCGTCCAAGCAATGCACTCTAGACAGAACAAGCATCTCTGAGACGCAGGGTGAGGGAAACCCAACTGTCAGAAGCTACATAATGTATCATACTACACTGAACCCTTTGATTTAGCTGCTAATAACGGTCAGGCATTTCACATATGCAGGAATAGTCCAACACTGCATCTGCTTACTCACTCACATTAATCACTCTACCACAAAAGAAATTAATCCTCTTCAAGAACAAAATGGCCACTCATGGGCACATTCACTCAACTAAGCTAAATATCGAGCAAACTCGTCTCAAGCACAGTGCCTGTAAAAAACACAGGGTGTAAGAATTCTCTGCATGAAGCTAAATAAGGCCAGACCCCAGTTATATATGAAATCATGGTCATATTATCTAGACTTGTTCAATCAACTCATATTTCCAGAAGCACGATAGCCCAGGTCATCATGGTAGGGAGTAAAGGGACCAATCACTAGCCTGGTATGACCATCCCGATCTAGCGAGCTCACTGCTTCGCTCCGCAATATCGGTCTGGCCTTCGCCCCATAGAGCGATTTCGGGGGCGGGGCTACTTGCCTTGACAGACAAACACCTTCAGCCAATCAGCGTTCAGCAAATTTTTGCCAAATCCAGTCGGAAGAACGGCAAAAACGTCTTTCCCACCGATATACTCTGCTAGTGCATACTCTTGTTCTTGTTTAAGTGTGATTAAATCTATTTCTGCAATAACTGCACTTATAGCTGCGTTTATTCTTCTTACGTGAACGTTACCACTCGTTGCTTCGGGAGCGGCCATGTTTGTTTAGCGAGCGGCAGGGACATGAACCAATCAGGGGCTGCTTTCCACTGTGGTACGGAACAGCAGTTAAAACGCAGTCCCTGATTGGCCCGGTATGGTCTGGATTTTGGGATAATCGCTCTCGAGGAGGCCAGACCGGGCTCGCGAGAACGGGATGGTCGTACCAGGCTAACCTAACACTAGTCTGGCTAAGTACTAGGGCTGTCCCGAACACCATTTTACAGACTTCGAGCAGTCTTTGGTGTTGGGTTACAAATACCGAATACTATTCGTTCTCAACCCCAAGGTGGCAGCATTGCAGCTGAACTGCAATCTGAGCAATGCGCCAGTTATATTGTTGTCCAACTTTTGCCTCCTGCTATTTTTTTAGACTAAATTTTTTACTTTTACTTTCCTTTTTTTTAGCTAAATTGTTTAGCTTGCTAACTGAGTATTTATTCATTATTTATTCATGTGTAGGTTTATTTTATAGGGGCTTGTGTCACTTTGCCCAAATTTAGGTTTCACTTTCGCTTTCTAATAGGCTACTACATACATAAACTCTTGAAAACCCCTTCCAATTCGGTTTTAGGAAAATTAATTTGTTCCCACGATAAACTAGAGACTGACAGAAGACTGCCAAAACCAATCAAAATTTCAAATGGCTTAAAAAATGTTTCGGGCTGTTTGCTACCAAACAGGCTACATCATGCTAGTCCAGCTTTGCTCGCAACAACTCTCGCCCCACCAACGTGCTTGTTTCGCGTTTACAAAGGAAAATTAATATATGCTAGATTAGAGCTGTCAATTTAAAGGGGTAGCGTGCTATTTTGAACATTAAGCCCTATTTGTGGGCTGTCTACCATGAACTAGAGACCATTATTCCACTGATCGTTGCAGTATTGAGCTAGCTGCTGCTGAAGTCAATGGGGCATAAGTAAATGCGTTGGAAAAACTATGATAAATGCACAGGGTGTATTCTTCCCAGTCTCAGTATGCTCGCCTGTTAAATGTATCATAATCAGAATATGTTTAGGTGTTTGGAATGACTTGCACATAGTCCTCTGTGGGAACAGTGAAAACAAGCGCCAGTGGAATGCTTGCGTCCAAGCCATGCCAACATGTAAAAACATTCAGATTGCGATACATTTCACAGGAGAGCATGCTGAGAGAGGTAAGATTACACCCTGTGCTTCCCGTCTCAGAAAAACACTTTATCATAGTTTTCCCAACACATTTACATATGCCCCATTGACTTCCATTGAAACCCAGTGCGAGCCTGCAGGAAAACTGCAGCTAGCTAAATCCTGGAGTGATCAGTGAAATGATGGTCTCTATGCTTCAGGTTCATGTTAGACAGACCACAAATAGGGCTTAATGTTCAAAATAACACGCTACCCCTTTAAAAGTATCAAAAATCAATTTCCTACCGCTAGATGGCAGTAAGAGACTTGACAAATAAAAGGTCTAAAACATATAGGCCTAACGCATTTTCAGCAATCCTTTTACGATTTCTCTTTTCAGCATTCACACTTTTCTACAGGAAATGCATTTTTATTGAGTAATATGTTTTTATATGTTGTAAATAAAAAATTAATATTTATTTACCTAAGCACTTGTTTCATTTCAGCTCAGTGTCGAGAAATGCACCGAAACAAACATGGATATCTGTCCTAGCAAACACCTTATCTATGTCCACACCCATGTATCCATGACATGACCACCCCACAACAAGACTAGTAGTTTTGGGGGGCCTAGCACCCCCCACCCCCCCGAAAAAAATCCTTGGGTAAACACTGTACGTTTAAGGCATGGGGCTAAGCAGAGCTCCAGGCCGTAATTTGACAACATTAAAAGAAATGCTGGAATAACAAGATGTGGCGACTGGACTCAATGAAACAATGTGAAAAAAAAACAATTATTTCACCTTTAAGAAGCATTTTCGCCTCCGTCTCACCTCCGGTCTGGTGCTGCCAAACACACGTGCACACAGAACGCATGTGTGCGCCTGTGTTTGGCAGCACCAGAGCAGAGGAGAGACGGAGGTTAAAATGCTTCTTAATGGTGCGTTCGTTTGTGGTCGGAGGTGGCAAGTCGGAAGTGGCAAAATACCTACCTCCGACCTGTGTGCATTCGAGCTATAGCGAATGATATATGATATATTGGCGACAGCCGGCAACTGGGGGCTGAGAAACATATCCGAATTTGCGACAAGTGCGAGTTCACGCTGCGTTTTATTTAATCATTCCTAGTAGCAAGTCGCAATTTGCCACCTCCCAGTTATAAACGAAGGCACCATAAGTTCACAGCCCTAACCAGAGACCCACAGTGTTTTGAGGGAGAAAACACGAGCATGAAATCACTGAATTACACTTTCGCGAGTCACTCAGTGTAACTGTGTCAAGTGTTATGACAACGTTGATATGGTTTGGGGTATCAGGACAAAAAAATATGAAGCTCTGAATACCAACCTACCGAAATACCCAAATTACTCGGGCCAGCTCTACTAAGTACACAACTAAACATACATGGCATTAAAAGTAGACAGTCAACCTAAAAAATAGCACTCCTCCTGCCATCAAAAAAACAAGAGGGAATTTATCAATAAAAAGAACAATTCACCCTCTTGCACAAAGGCATTGTTCACGTACTCATCACTCAATAGGCATGTTTAAATGGATCCTAATAATCCAATTATAATAGGTTTAAACCAAATAAAAATGCTCCATATAAACAGCTCAATACGGATAAACATGTCCAAATGGATTGAAATGTCAATCAGTTGCATAGGGGTAGTTTAAACCTTTTCATAGACAGATCAAGTATCATGTCGATTATGAAACGGATTATTCTAGCTGCGTTCTGTCTGTGTCCATAGTGGACAAATTGCTTCCAAGCAGAACTATTTCACAGAGGAGAGTTTGTTTTAATCCAAACGCAGAACTCAACATCATTGGACGCCTAGACGGCAGGAAAATAAGGAGCAACCTATTTAAACAAGTCCACAAAACATCCAGGAGTCAATTGTTATCAAATTGTTGCTTAATTAAAAGCACGACAATTACAGACTATAGATATCCATTTGCAAAGTTTTGATTTGTTTCCTTAACCATATACCAGTAACTCACTCACTCCAGCCTGCACAAGTCACACAGCTTTTCTGATTACTGTGTTAGATCCCATGTAAATTGCCGCCAAATTCTTCAGTCAGATAAATTCAAAGAAAAAAGTGTGCATGTAAACGCAGATAATTACACCTAGAAATCTTCCATAATCGTGCAAACCCATAGTATCAGAAAGTGATACTCAGGGTGCCTGTGGGTTATGAAACAGCTTTCAAATGAAGGACACACATTTCAAACTGTGACAAACTGACAAATCCTCTCTTCTGAACAGGATGTGTCTGAAACAACACTCACATAACATCACAGTAACCTCTAGGGGGCCTTAATCGATGCTAGCAAATTGTCCTGTGCTATGGATAGACATAGGTAACTCACAAACTCCTAACAGAAACTCATCTTACAAGAAACCATTTCCCAGAGGATTTGGCATTGATTGGAGTATCACTGTATAATAATAAAAACAGAAAGCCACATTACATTTGACGACTAACGGTATAATTAGAAAATAGGTCTGGTCCAATTCAATCAATGTTGCTCCCCTGTACAAAGCATGCAACAATAAAGGAATCTTGAGCAAATTGTAAGTAAAAGTACCCAACTTAGAAAGCTAGCTAGTTAGATAACCACAGATAGGACCATGTTCATATCTAACTTAGCATGTTTACATGCACACTGTAAACAGATCCTTATTAGATTAAAGGAGCTAACAGATTATTAACGTGGTAGTGTAACAAACTAGTGCGACTTAAGTTAAACGTCGTAAACTAGTCAACTAGCTAATTGACTGAATCATAGTTAAAACGTGTTTCCCCGTTAGTCGCATTAACGTAAGGCTAATTAAACGCATGTAAATGCGTCAATCACATTACCTGGTCAAAACGTACTAGCAAGATAGCTAACGTAGCTAAGTTAGTGTATTTAACTAGCTAGTTAGATAACGTAGCTAAATTAGTGTATTTAACTAGCTAGTTAGCTAACGTAGCTAAGTTAGTGTATTTAACTAGCTAGTTAGCTAACGTAGCTAAGTTAGTGTATTTAACTAGCTAGTTAGCTAGCGTAGCTAAGTTAGTGTATTTAACTAGCTAGTTAGATAACGTAGCTCAGTTAGTGTATTTAACTAGCTAGTTATCTAACGTAGCTAAGTTAGTGTATTTAACTAGCTAGTTAGATAACGTAGCTAAGTTAGTGTATTTAACTAGCTAGTTAGATAACGTAGCTAAGTTAGTGTATTTAACTAGCTAGTTATCTAACGTAGCTAAGTTAGTGTATTTAACTAGCTAGTTAGATAACGTAGCTAAGTTAGTGTATTTAACTAGCTAGTTAGCTAACGTAGCTAAGTTAGTGTATTTAACTAGCTAGTTAGATAACGTAGTTAAGTTAGTGTATTTAACTAGCTAGTTATCTAACGTAGCTAAGTTAGTGTATTTAACTAGCTAGTTAGATAACGTAGCTAAGTTAGTGTATTTAACTAGCTAGTTAGCTAACGTAGCTAAGTTAGTGTATTTAACTAGCTAGTTAGATAACGTAGTTAAGTTAGTGTATTTAACTAGCTAGTTAGATAACGTAGCTAAGTTAGTGTATTTAACTAGCTAGTTAGCTAACGTAGTTAAGTTAGTGTATTTAACTAGCTAGTTATCTAACGTAGCTAAGTTAGTGTATTTAACTAGCTAGTTAGCTAACGTAGCTAAGTTAGTGTATTTAACTAGCTAGTTAGATAACGTAGCTAAGTTAGTGTATTTAACTAGCTAGTGAGCTAACGTAGCTAAGTTAGTGTATTTAACTAGCTAGTTAGATAACGTAGCTAAGTTAGTGTATTTAACTAGCTAGTTATCTAACGTAGCTAAGTTAGTGTATTTAACTAGCTAGTTATCTAACGTAGCTAAGTTAGTGTATTTAACTAGCTAGTTATCTAACGTAGCTAAGTTAGTGTATTTAACTAGCTAGTTATCTAACGTGAGCAAGTTAACGTTACCTTGATACGTTCTGCTTAAATCAGGAGATTGAGTTGCTGTAACGTTATCTTAATTAGTGAGCTATCCAAAGTTGAATGTGAGCTAATAGCTAGCCTCATTAGCTGGTCCGGGTTCGCACATGGCTCACTCAGCTCTTCTGATAGCCACAGTAGAATAACAGTTAGCTAGTTAGCTAGTATAGCTACGACTTGTTAGCTAGCAGTGGATTAGGCGAGGTATGCTTTTAAAATGCATCAACAGAACTGATTGTCCACGAGTAATGTCAGGGCTAAAGTGACTTCTTCTACAGGGCCGGTATGATAATACACTACTCACTGAGACCTCAAACCTAGCAAGTCTCTGAGATCTCAAACCTAGCACTACTAGTCCTCCATGCTAACCCACGTTAGCTAGCAAGCTAGCCGATATCCAAATGCTAGCGGCAACAAGCTAGCTAATGTGTAAAGTTATCGATTGAAATCAGATTAGATGTGTAACTATTTGGTTGCAGATGTTTGTCAAGCCAGCCTGTGCGCAGGACATGAATGATTCTCTTCTTCAATGGTTGTTTTGTTCGTCTCACATTCGCTTGACAACACAGAATGAAATGGCGCCCGGTGGAAGTTGTCTTTACAACAACAACTAGAAACTCACCAACAATATCCAAGCAGAGTTATCTAGCTATGATTAGACTAGATTCTTCTCAAATGTATTCTTTAGTTGAATCATAAGCGTTTCAGTGTTTATTTGAGTTTGTTTCGGGTTTCTTGTTTCGTGTTTAGCCACCTATGGCCTTCATCTCGGCGCTTCCTCCTCGGTTCTTGTTCGGTTGCCCCTGCTTCCCCTTGGTGATTTAAGATGACGTCATTACGTAAACGGCGGGAACGTCGCTACGTAGGTAGGTTCTAGTGTGTTTTGTAGAAGATGTATACTGTATAAGATATATATGTATAGATATATATATATATATATATATATATATATATATATATATATATAGGCTATATATATAGTAGAATTCGAATATTGTGGAAAGTTTATTTTCCGTAATTTAATTAAAAACGTGAAACTTTCATGTATTCTAGATCATTACACAAAGTGAAATATGTCAAGCCTTTTTGTTTTAATCTTTATGATTGTACAGTATTTTCAGTATGTTCATTTAAACACTCAATACTTGGTCGGGGCTCCTTTTGCACAAATCCCTGCATCAACGTGGAGTGTGGCATGGAGGCCTTGAAATATTTCACTTCATGTGTAATGAATGTATAATATATGAAAGTTTCAGTTTTTAAATAAAATTATGGAAAATAATGCACACACATAAATATATATATATATATATATATATATATATATCATGGTGTTCTGATCAACATACACACAGAGATATAATGTAACACTCTTATCTTACAGATTGACGTTTTCATATTCATAAATATGTACGCACATACACAAACATGCATGCACACACGTGCAAGTACATATGCGCGCGCACACACACACACACACAAATGATACAGTAGGAGATCTCACTGTGCACAGCGTAAACAAAGTGTGGAGATAAGTCTGGCTATGTGTGACTATATGTCAATCTGTCTTGATTTAGAAATAAAATACAATTTCTATAGAATAATTTTATGTGTGTGTGTGCATTTCCACACATTTATGTATTTTTGTAATTCAATCTCCCAAACCCTAACCCTAACACACTTTCATTTATTTTGATGTGTCAGACTCCTAATATGCACGCCACTTGTCTCTCAATGTTTGTGTGTCATGTATATCTGTGAACTCACCACATTAAAAGAGACCATCTCTTTCACATGGCTTTCTACTGTATAATTCTATGTACCAAAAATAGAACCACCTGTCGTGAAAAGTAGTGGCGCTAGGACCCAGGGAATGCCTGACCATGGGCAGGCCCCTGCAGTAATTATAGCCTGCTATTACGGTCAGAGTCAGACGGCTATGGGCTGACTGGCATATCCACCCCTCTCACCACAGCGTGAAGGAGAGACAGTCTTTTCTGAAGGAAGAAGATGTCTGCCTGATTGAGAAGGCAATAGCATTGGTGGAATAAGTGAGTGTGATTGTTGGTGCAATGTTTATGATTGGGATTGCACATTAATACTCAACAGTAGGTAGTGCATGTTTGTGAAGTGTGTATCTCTGTGTGTTTGGACCGTTTTTTTGTGTGTGATAGATATATCATTGCATGAAATATCCTTATATTAGGCCTAAGTTATTGATTGTGTGTGAATTCATGTGAATACATGTTGTATATCCTTATTGATGCATACATAGAGAGGGGAAGGGAGGTAAAGTTTTATGTGGGCATGTGTGACTACGTGTAACACAGGGTTAAGCACATTTGTATTAAAGCACCCCAGGTCTACAGTTCAAGATGCTCCAGCTGTGCAAGGTCACCAATGCCCTGTTCATTAGCAATGCACGCTCAGCCTGCAGTGACGACCTCATCCAGCAGGAGGCGGTGACACTGTGCATCAACGTGTCCCGCCAGCAGCCCTTCCCAGCTTCCCGCGTCGGTGTGCTGCGCATTCCTGTCTATGATGACCCCAATGAGGACCTATACCGCTACTTCGACCGCTGTGCAGACGCCATAGCAGATGAGGCGGCGAGGGGAGGGCACACCGTGGTCTACTGCAAGAACGGGCGCAGTCGCTCCGCGACCATTTGTGTAGCTTACCTCATGAAGCACCGGCAGCTTTCATTGGCTGATGCCTTTCAGGTGGGTGTGGGAAGCATCCACTTCTGTCTCCATAATTCTCAGAGGCTTTCTTGTAAGAGCATTGTGGCATGTGTGCTGTGATTGAGTTGTTCATACCTCAAGACCAAAACGACTGACTACACCTTCCTCTTTTCCAGAAAGTGAAGACCGCTCGCTCTGTAGTGGAGCCCAACCCAGGGTTCTGGGCCCAGCTGGAGAGATATGAGCAAGAGCTGAGAAAGAGACAGGAGGAGGCCGACGAAATGCCAACCTAGAGGACCGTCCACCTTTCAACCCGGGAGGAACCAGACTGAAAACCTTAGCCCTTCACCTTTAGCCAATCCAGAACATGTGAAATACTGATAGGTAGACTAAACTCCATCCTAGTGGAACCTCTAGTATCTTGCAGTTCTACACCCCAATGCCTTTAGACAATCCAAAAGCAAAAACCTTTAATCGACTAAGAAACTCTTTTTCTCCTCAAAATGTCTGTACAATGCCCCTTTTTGTTGATGGACAATCCTCTTTCTTTGTGATCTCAAGGTAAATTCCTTGCCTTACACCACCCATCAATGTGAGCACATTTAATAGTTTTTTTTTTCATTTTGTTTAGGCTACAGAATATGTTAGATTTTAACTTTGACCTTGATTTGTGCATTGCGCCAAGCATCTTGCCCAAGGATATCTCTGTAACCTTACACTGTACAAACATACCTTATACAGTACAGTATACGGTGCCAGAGAGATTGCAGTGCCACTTGTTTCCTCCAGAGAGAAGCATTTCCACAGAAAGGAGATACGTGCATCTAGTCTGAAACAGTGGTCAAAACAAAAGGTGTACCTTTTGGAGGTTGACACTAGCTGTGTTTGGAATCGCTCCCTTTTCACTATATAGTGCACTATATAGGGCGTCAGCCATTTTGTTTGTAGTGTCCGAATTCTCCACTGAATTTTCGTTCCCTATATAGTCCACTATTTATTACCCACAATTCACCTTGATTTGCAGGGCATGTGCCCTACATTTTCTCCGTTCCCTAGGTAGTTCACTACATGGTGAACCCTATATAGGGAATAGGGAGTGAGGGAACGAGGGAGCGATTCAGAGCACAGCTTCTGTCACTTTTTGTGTTCCGAGTGGCAGTAAATGAGCACTAGGCCTAATGGTAAAAGTAATAAAACAATACTGTCAACACTGCAGGGACACAGGGACTTTTAAGCCTTCAAATGTCTTACTTCATGTGGTAATAGTAATTGTAGAGCAGGCCTGTGATGACCTCTGTTCAGGGCAGGTAATCTGGCTGTATCTAAAAGACAGGTTCATTAGACGCATGTTTATATGAGCTTTTAAGGAGCATTCAATCCTCTCATTTTGAATTGTGTACTGTAATGTTTCCAAAAGCCACTTACACATGGCTTACTGTACACTTACTCTTGTCGGTTTGTTGAGGTCATCTTTTTAAGAGACTATTTTTATGGTTTTGCAGTCAGGGTTTGCATAGCATGTGTGTCTGCTGTTTGGGTGCCTTAGAAATACTGCGATATGCAAAAACTTTGCATCTCTAATTTCCTGTCATTATCATAAGGTTGCATATCAGCACCCAAACCTTGTTTGCAACAATGCATTACATTCTCCCATTATGTTGAGACATATATACAGTACATACATACTGTAAGTATTTAGATCATAAACATGTATCACTCTTATCTTTTAGCTGTTGTAGAAAAGTGAATTCTAATGCATGTGGTATTATAACATGTATCTGTGTATCTCAGGTGCCATTTGCTGCTTGTGTAGCGAAAATGCTTTAATGTTCATTAGAACTATGTTTCAAAACATGGTTAAGTTGTAACATTCAGGAGTTTGGCCCTGTGTGCTAACTAGCCTTTCACTGTGATCATAACATAGAAGAACAGAAGAATAATAAGTAGCTCACAGCAGCTGTTCTTTAACAAGTGATTCTAATGCCCTCCATTACTGTGCAATCCCTTTAAGACAGAGATGTTCACTTGGACTCAAAACACTCTAAAGCAGCCAGTATAAGAACATGGAGTCTTGATCTGTCACCAAAGGAAAAAACCTATGGAACAACCATTCAACTGTACCTCTTTCAAACCATTATACAGAATAAAGAATAAACTCAAATATTTGAGAGTGTCGATTTATTTCACAAAGCGACTTACATCTCTGACCCTGGGAGAGATGGGAGATAGGTGTGGGCTAGGTGGGACTGGGAGAAGGATGGAGACACTAGTTCAGGGTTGGGCCCTGTCCCAATCGTCACGTACCCTGCTAATCCACTCATTGTAATTGGACACCTTGGTGTAGATGCCCAATTTGTCCACCTGGCCACAGCCCTCACCCCATGACACCAGACCGATGAGGAACCAAGTCTTCCGGTACAGCGTCACCATGGGGCCCCCGCTATCGCCCTCACAGGCGTCCAAGCGCCGACCCAGCACTCCGGCGCACAGCACGTTTTCAGACACATTGTTGACCATTTGGCGGGCGCAGACGTGGTGGTCGACCAGCGGCACCTCGATGACGTTGAGGGCGGAGCTGTAGCTCCGCGGGGAGTCGGGGTCCTCCCTGCCCCAGCCGGTCACCACGGTGAGAGTACCGTTCAGGTGGAGCACGTTCTGGGCGAGGTCGCGTCCCGGGAGGCACGCCGGGACGATGAACCGGGAGAGCGGCGTGGGGGTGGCGAGGCGCAGCAGGGCGATGTCGTTGTCAACCGTTCTGCTGTTGTAGTTGGGGTGTGGGAATGCCTTAGCAACCTGCAGGAGTATCTCAGTGCCCTCGTTCCTCAAGCGCTCATAGTCACCTACAGTATTAATTGATTGGCCTTAGAAACATGAATACACTTAAGACGTCAGTAATGTGGACCTACAGCAGATGGAGTGAAGGAAGTTTGTATTTAACTAGACAAATGCTTTTCCTTGTCTGGGTCGAGAAAAATTCCTGGCCTCTAAAAAGTATAACTCCCCCAGTCTTGGATTTACCCAGTAGATAGAGTACTTACCAAGTTTGACACGGAAACGCAGGCTACCAGACAAGCAATGAGCGGCAGTAAGGACCCAGTTCTGATCGATAAGGACCCCTCCACAATGAAACTTCCCCATTGCGTTCAGAATGAGAGCCTAGAGACATTCACAAACACGGTATATGCTCTTTGTAAATGTTTCCCAACTCCTGTTAGCTTGTTCCAGTTCTTCATGCAAGAGCAGAGGATTTAAAAGAGTACCGTATCTACTGTAGTTTGAAGCACTGTATGCATATAAATGACATCACTTCCTGTGACGTACCTGCCAGGGGCTCTCCCCTTTCTTGCCCATCTCTCCTCCCACCATCCAGGGGAGCAGGCCGCTCACAGGCCCGCTGTACGAGCTCTTCGCTATGAGTATCTGTCCACAGGAATGATCATCTAAATTCCAGCGGGACAGGGAAATACTGCTTGTCTCCGTTTGTTCTCACACACGTGAACATCACCAGCACTTCGGCTTCATGCAACAGTTTGAGCATCCTTACCAATCGGGAGGCACGTCCTGGAGTTCGGTTGGAGACGGTATCCCTTGACACAGTGGCAAGTTCGTCTTAGTCCGTCCTCACTCTCCGTGCATGTGTGATCGCAGTCACCATTTTCAATTGAGCAATTTGTGGCTGTGCTAACTGGAAATAATACACACCATTAAAGCCCAATCCCTGTTTAGAACAGTCTGAATAGCTCATCCTTCCTTCCTCCCTTCTCTGAGAAATCACTGCTCTTATATCATTAGAACTACAGTTGCAGAAATAAGACATACAGTGCACACACAGTACAGTACACACACACACACACACACACACACACACACACACACACACACACACACTCAAATAGGAGATGGCAAAGGCTTACCGTGGTCACAGAATTTTCCCTCGAAGCCCGGATGGCAGCGACAGGCATAGTTCTGATAGAGGTCCACACAGGTTCCATTCACACAGGGGTTGGGATTACACTGGTTCCCATCTAGGACACATCACAGACAGATTGTACTATTGTACTATTAAACTCAGGGTAGTATAGCCTACAGTAGGCTTGGGCACAGCTAAGCATGTCATAGTACATCTTCACATACCTATGTATTTTGTCCAGAATTCCAACTGAAAATTCAAAACAAGCCGTTAATGAATGCTCTTGTCTCAATATGAGACACAGCATGTGGAATAATAATACACTTCACGTTTTACCGTGGCTTCCCTGGTTTGGTAGATTTCCCTGGCTTCTTCAAAGTCACACTTTTCCTCTATACACTCGCGCTCCAAAGATGGCGGCTTCAGTTCCTCCAAAAAGCTGTTAGCCCTTTTGGAGCGGAGAAGCGTGTGGGCTTCAGGACCACTGGAGAACACTGGCAAACACAACCAGAGACGGCTATGTTAGACAAGAAATGGACAAGGACTAGACCATGTAGGCTAGACAGTGTTCTTCTGTACTAGGGAGACTGAAATCTGTAGAGGGTGCCAAAGAGCAAAGACTATTGTAGTACAGACAGTCTCTGTGTGTCAGACAATAACCATGCATCCAGAAATGGTTGACATGTGACGATGGTAGTGAACTTGTTTGTTTGTTAGCAGTAGGCGGGTAACATGCCAGGACTTACAAATTTAAATTAAATGGTATTATAGAGTATAATGGCTAAAAAACAAAGAAACATTCTAGAATCCTAAAGGACAGAGGTCCTGAAATGCGACCCGTCTTACCTGCCATGCTCAGAGCAGAAGCAGACCACAGAGCCAGAGCCACTGATACACAGAGCAAGAGCCTCCCCATGACAACAACCGACCCTGCAGCCAACGGAATCTACCAAGGATTCATGTTTCAGTCAGAAGCCACATAGGATTTAGCCTACTGTACTGTAGTTACAATGTTTATGATAAAGCAGCTAGATGTTTTTTCCTCTCTTATATCTATATTAGCAAATTAACCAAGTTATTGCAGGGTGTAAATAAAAATGTTACATGTAGCACCTTTAACCTCAACTTTGAAGTCATACTAAGGATTCATATTCTTTCTACAACATTCTACATAGCGTACCAAATCATTCCTTCATTATGTACACAAACTAAATGGTAAAGGAAAGATACAATTTCCATACCATGAAGACCAGCAAGCTTAGATGTAGGTCCTCCTCTCCTTCTGGACGAGAGCTTGAAATAAGAGACAGTTAAACAAGATACTATACTGATACTGTATACTAGTTGGAGTCTATCAATACACACTCTGGCACATATGCTGTTGTGAAACATTTATAGAGGGTTTGATCGGCAGCTCTGGATTCCCAACAAAAATGTCTGTGTCCAAAGGAACAGCTAGGAGGAGGGATCTTTGTGTGAAATAACATCACCTAAACGCAAACCCATGAACTCATTTTGTGAAAGTCTACAGAGAAAAATAACAGAATCCTATAGCCTAAGCATTTTCACACCAAAAGAAACATTGTCGCAATGTCAAAATAAATTATTTAGGAGATGGATGTGATTTACTTACATCTTGAGATACAAGGCCCGGGCAGCTGGACTGTTTAAACTGTGTTAATGACTGACTATAGATGTTTACTGTGAGTCCACAGTCTGTGCCTGTGCTGTCGTAGCCAGTTACCCCACACACACATCCTGCTCACCCCTAGACTCAAACATGGACACAAACACAAGCTGCAATAACACACTCACACACACACACACACACACACACACACACACGCACACACACACACACACAGTCTCCAATCATCCAGCATCAACTTCTTTCTTTCTTGTCTGATTTAGATGGGTCCATGAGTTGATATGAATGCTTTTGCTGTTGACTAATATTCTATGTAGACTCAAACAGATCCCAGAGGACGAGAGTTAAGGGAGTCCTGACCGATGAGCAGCGTTCCTCCACTGGTTCTCCTCAGGGCTGTATTCTATCCCCACTACTGTATAAACTGTATCGTGCAAAAGCCTCTATAAAGCACATTATAAACTACGCAGACCATTCTGTTGTTGTCAGCCTAATAACGATGAGTCAGCACACGGGAAGATTTTAGACGATTTTATTGACTGGTATAATTTTTCTTACCTAAAGATTAATGTTTGCAAAACGTTAAAAAGGATGTGTTGGTTGGTTTTAGGAGAACAACAACACTCCATCTGAGACTACCATTGCAGATAACAGATTGTTAGTATCTACAAATACCTGGGAACAATCATTGACGACAAACTACAATGGGAGGCCAACACAAACGACATCCATTCCAAAGCACAACAAAGACTGTTTTTACTGAGTTTTTTTTTCATGTGGACAAAACTATAATGACTATGTTTTACAGATCTTTTATTGAATCAATTTTTAACTGTTGTCCTGATTTGCTGGTTTGGTCATCTCAATGTGAACAGCAAGACTAAGCTATAGAAAGTGGTGAACACTGGCTCTAAGATCACAGGAGTGTACTAGCTCAGTATCTCTGTACAACAGACACCTGGTCAGAAAGGCCACCTCCATCCTAGTCTGACTCAACGGATGTAAGTTTTGGCAATAAACCTTGTCATTCGTTGTCACACTGCCCAATCAGTGGCGAGACGCAAATTAATCTGATTCGGGCCGAGAGATTCTCTCAGCACCAATCAGATTCAATCCAGACTATTTTGCAAGAGCACCGTCGCTGCGTCCGGGGCTGGCTCCGCCCAAGACGACTGTGATTGGTTTAAAGAAATACTGTGTTTTTCCCCCCTCTATTGCAGAATGGTAATATGTCCAACCAGACCTGTCTCCGGCGCTGGCACAGCGTAAACGAAGTGTGGAGATAGGTCTGGCTATGCGAGACTACCTCCATCCTAGCCGACCCATTCCACCCCCGGTACCAGGACTTCCATCTCCTGCCCTCTGGACAGAGGTCCAGCGTCCCAAAGATTAGGAGCTCCAGAGACCAATGCTCCTTTATACCCAAGGCAATTGCTGCCATTAACCAGCAGTTATAGGCCACCTTTAGGGAGAGACTTTTCTATACTAGTCTGACTCAACAAATGCAGGGTTTGGGATAAGCCTTGTCAGTGGTGGGGATCTGGATCCCACTTTGGGGACATTTACATTAAAATTTTGCAAGTATTTTTTTGGGGGGACATCTTCCTACAAGGCTGTATGGTCATTTGAATGCCACTCCCCCAATCTAAATATTGGGGGGGGGGGGCCCTTTTAATGATCTCAAATATTGGGGGGGACATGTCCCCCCGACCCCCCCAGGATCCCCGCCCCTGAGCCTCGTCATTCGTTTATTACTGCCCAATCAGTGGCGACGGATCTGAATCCCGGTCCAATCAGATTCAATCCAGACTAGGAGAAACAACAGCAACCTATAACCACTCGGCTGAAGACGATTGTGATTGGTTTAAAGAAATACAGCGTTTTTCCCCTCGTATCCCCGAATGGTAATGAGTCCAGCCAGACCTTTCTCCAGCACTGGCACAGTGTAAACGAAGTGTGGTGATAGATCTAGCTATGTGAGACTGCACTTTCTTTTTTTTCTTCTTTTTTTTTTATATATATTTTTATTGAATGACAGGTATTTGAAAGTCAATGTACATTCAGGGTCCACATTTTCCCCTTTTTCTCCCCCCCACCCCGGTCCTACACACAATTTCTACTACATTTACATTGAAAACAAGCATCGAAACAAAGCTAAATTATTCACCATCACATGTCATAAAAGAAAAAAGACTATGTTAACATGCGTACTTGTTTGTGTATAGTGTTATGTGTTTTTTGTGGGTTTGTAGTGTTTATGTTTTTAAACACCTAAATTGCTCTCCTTGGACTCTACCGTATACAGTCTTCAAACTATACAGTAGGCTATGTTCCTGCTTTCCTTGTTGGATATCAAGGTTTGACAGACATTCTTATTCTAATAAAAGGGCCTACAGTAGAATGAACACTGCTTCACAATGATCTAACATGCAACTGCCAAATGAGACCCGTGTGAAATTATGTTTAACCTTTAAAGCACAAATACCTTAGAAACTCCTCCGTTGCAGTCTCACGTTCACACATCTGTTGCAGGTCACTGGTTTCCTAATAGCTTATGGTTCTGGTGTCCTACGTGTTATCCAGGTACAAAATATCTTTCAAAGACAACCTAGGCTTATTTCCGTTAGTCATGAAATCTATGTCAGTGTCACAGCGCGAGTCATGCTTGTTTACTCTAAACTGTGGCTCATGGGAGACAGCATCCCATAATAATGGAGCTGATTGTTTACATTGTTATCATTCAGTGTACAGTATAAACTCAGCTGACATGTGAGCTCTGGGAGGCCATTCGATAGCAGACACCTACTGCTCTGCACTCATGACTCAGAGCTCCGAAAACCGAAATGCAGGGCTGTACAGTCCCCGTGTAACACCCACACCCACACCACCCTGCACTAAACCGCAACCCCTCACCCCATCCCTCCCCCGCCCTGAACCCAACCCAACTGCCCTCCTAAACTCTGTTAGAACAACCCCATCAGGTGGACTAAGAGCAGAGTGGCATGTTGAAAAGCTGGTGTCCTCCAGGGTGTCTGGTGCATCTGAGGGTGTGGAAATGAGGTCAGTTATTAGGGTTAGACATTCATCTCCCATTATACTCTTTGTACTTTAGCCTTGTTTCCACAGCTTGAGTTTCCCTTGTATCCGCTTAGAACCAGCAAGTATAATAGACTGAGCTCACGTTCCATAAAGTTCTGCAGAAAGGACCCGAGTGTTTGGAGCGAAGGGTGCGGTCATTCCCAGGATATTGGTGAAATAGTACTGGCCGTACGAATATGTCCCTTATGAATGTTAGGGTCAGGGGTTTGGTCTGTCACTAGGGGTCTGGGTCCTGAGTCCTGGGGTTTCTATGTCCACTCCTACTTTCCAAGAACGTGTGAAAGTTCCCATAATCTTGATCTCCACAAATGAAGCCTGGTCACCAAAAAACGACCAATGGAGATGTACTGTATCTGACTTGACACATCTTGACTTAATCTGTGTCTGGACAACTGGCTGATGAAGTTCTGGATGCTGGTTGTGGTTCATACATTTCACATGTTTCTTGTCAGGACAGTTAGTATGAGTTATTAGCTAGTTAGTTAGTTAGTTATAGAAGTTAATTAGTTAGTTAATTTACCAGTTTCACCATTTACCTTTAGAATTCTTGTCTATTATATATATATATTTATATATATATATTGCACTTAACTACTTTCTGTACATCTTGTATACTGTGTATACTGTATATTGTGTATACTGTGCCTTTTTGTGCCTTATTGTATTTATTGTAATACCCCCTTTAGTACATTTCTGTACCACTGTGCCTTTTGTTATGTGTTTTGTATTGCATTGTATTGTTGTGTGCTGTGTACTTTTTTCTGCAACAAAAAGAATGTCCCTTCCGGGATACAGTAGATAAAGTTAATATGAAAAGAGAGGGCGATGGCATGGAGGCAAGGGAGACAGAGTGATCCCTAGGGGTGAAGGGAAGGATAGTAGAGGTGAAAATGAAAAAAAAGAGTGAATGAGGAGACTGGAAAGTTGACAGAGATGGAGGGCAAAATAACGATAGAAAGAGAAGAGAGATAGAGAGTCATGAGAGGAAAAGGAGGAGGGTGGAGTGGCCGTTCTTTTCTTTCCTCGCGGTCTAGTATTTTGTTGATCATTTTCTGGACCGTGCTGTTTATTGCCAATGAGGTCATCTTACAGGCAGAAGGCCTAGTTACTCTGTCCACAGCACAATGAGGTATCTCTTCCTCCCATCCCTCCCATACCTTTGTATGCAGGTCCAGAGAGGGCAAGCTGGATTCAAAGACTTGTTTTGGGCGAGGCCTATAAATTGATCAAAGCCTCAGTCTTGTTCATATTTCCACTAACATCAAACCAAACTGACGCTGGTGAGGCTCTCCACAGGAAAGGTACGTTCTGTTAATCGACCGTTTCGGCTGATGCCATTAAACAGGCTTAGGGCATGGCTGTGTTGGGGGTCAATTCAATTTCAATTCACAGTATTATTTGAAGCTTTGTTTGGAGTTATACAGTATATACTCCCAATTGGAACATATTCTAATCTCAATATGATTCCTAAAATAACTGCAGTAAAATGTTTACTATAGTTATGTATAGTTAGATTTGTATGTTAAAAAAAGGAGTCAAGTGTGCTTGACACAATGAAGTTGGTCTTCTCTTCTGATGGCTTATGAATACAACATCACCAGCTAGTGAGAAAGACTAGATACTGTTGGATGTGAAGTAACATTGACAAGTAGCTACTTTACATTGTGTTATTGATAAATTCAGAGTACTCCTTTAGAAGTGCTACATGCTGCTGGTAGTCATAATGGTAATTTGAGAATAATTTCCAATGAGTTAGTGTGCGGTTGTTGGTAAATTATGTTTTGTTTGTTTTACACTGTAATCCTCATGACACAGTATATCATTGACGTCAGCTGTTAACATACTACTTCATCAAAACAAATAAAGATTTTTACTGGTGGGGGTCTAAGTAGAAAGTTTAACATCATAATGCAGATCTACCTTTTGAAAGATTTTCAGTCTCTACAGGAATACTAGTCTTTTCTTCTACCGGTGGGACACTGAAATGTGCAAGGTTTCAGAAATCGGCAAAGAACAACAACATTCCTCCATCTCTGCTTGCTTTTCTCTCTGTATCCTCCTTCTGTCTGTAGATGGTGAACAGTCTTCTGAGGCTGCTGCTCTGCTCCTCCATCTGCTCCGCCATGGTCACCCGTGGGCCAACAGAAGACCACGAATACCCTGACCACCTGAACATGCCAACCGCGGAGAGCATCGACACCCTGAAACTTGATACTAGATACCACAACCCTGGTATGGACATGGGTGGCCCCATGAGCCGCCAACATGCTGGTCCTGGGTACCCCATGCCCTCATCCGAGTACCCTGGTCCTGGGTACCCCATGCCCTCATCCGAGTACCCTGGTCCTGGGCATCCCATACCCTCATCTATGTACCGCGGTGTTGGTCCTCCCATGCCCTCATCCGAGTACCCTGGTCCTGGGCATCCCATACCCTCATCTGCATACCGTGGTGCCGGTCCTCCCATGCCCTCATCTGAGTACCCTAGTCCCATGCCCTCATCTGAGTACCGTAGTCCCATGCCCTCATCTGAGTACCGTAGTCCCATGCCCTCATCTGATAAGCCTGGTCCTGGGTATCCCATGCCCTCATCTGATAAGCCTGGTCCTGGGTATCCCATGCCCTCATCTGATAAGCCTGGTCCTGGGTATCCCATGCCCTCATCTGATAAGCCTGGTCCTGGGTATCCCATGCCCAACGCCAACATGTCTGATGAGGCACGAATGGGAGGCTCCCTGATGGACCCCAGTGGGGGATCCGAACCGGACATGTCGTACTGCGATATGCTACTCGAGGCGCCAGTGCCCCCTCCCATGGATCAGGTGCCCTGGTTCTGTGTTTGTTCACGCTGCAAGGGAGGAAGTGGAACAAAGGGAGACCGTGGAGACAGGGGCCTGCCAGGCATGTAGCTCCTAACTTATCAACTGTGTTTACATTGGAATGTTGGTGTGACAGTATTTTCAGGCGCTGAGATTCAAGACGGTAAAAACAATGGAATCTCCTTCTCTTGTACTCTCCACCTAAACAGGGAGGCCTGGCAGCCCAGGAAGAAGAGGACTCACAGGGTTCAGAGGTCGCCCTGGATTTACGGGCGCTCCAGGAATTAAGGGTAAGTCAGTCCATACCCTTAGAACGCAAATATGTCCAATTCTGTGACAAACGATCTAGATTCTCTCAGCATTATACATTGTTAAACAACTAATTACGCACTAAGATTAAAACATTGTCATTTTTTCACTCTCTCTTTCCATGTTTCTCTCTCTCTCTTTTCATTTCTCTCTCTCCTCTCTCTAACAGGTCAGAAAGGAGATGAGGGGCTGAAGGGGGACCGTGGTCTTTTTGGTCCCTCTGGCTCAAAGGGGAGCCGTGGATTCAAAGGTACATCAAACAACACATGAAGGTGATTCACGCATATGTGCCTGCTTTGCAAATTATTCTCACCTCTATGTGTGTGTGTGTGTGTTTGTTTTCAGGGGACAAAGGGGACGCGGGTGGCGCTGGGGTGCCCGGAGAGCCGGGCCCCCAGGGGGAGGAGGGGGTGTGCCCTGCATCCTGTCAGAGCGCCATGGGCCCCACGGGAGTGTCAGGCTTACCTGGATCTGCAGGGGCCAGGGGCCTCCCCGGGGTAGGCGGCCCCACAGGAGCCATAGGCGCCAAGGGAGACACGGGGGACATCGGTGAGCCTGGGACCCCCGGAGGCGACGGTGAGAAAGGGGAACAGGGGGAGGAGGGGGAGTGCAACTGTGAGGACGGGGCCGAAGGGCCCGCGGGCCCACGAGGACCCCCAGGGCTCAAGGGAGAGACCGGTCAGGTGGGACCCGCAGGCGCTGACGGAACCAGCGGCGACAAGGGGGATCAGGGGGACACGGGTATGACGGGAATGCAGGGGCCGTGCTCTCCGGCCATCCAGTCCAACTTCATGGCTGCGCTGACCAGGGTTTACCCATTGCCCAACATGCCCGTGCCTTTCCAGGCCGTCACCAACCCCCAAATGCACTTTGACCCTTTGATGGGTGTTTACACCGCCCCCGTCAACGGTACCTATGTCTTCAGCTACCATCTGGTAGTCTTCAGGAAGGTGCTGAAAGTGGGGCTGTTCCTCAACTTCCAACCCGTGGTGAAGACCACCGAATCCACCGAACTGGGCGTCGCCAGCCAGCAGGTGGTGCTACACCTGAGCATGGCGGACCGGGTGTGGCTGCAGGTGAAGGACCACCTCACCAACGGCATGTATGCAGACGGGGAGAGCAGCAGCACCTTCTCCGGGTTCCTGCTCTACCCCGACTCCTGCGAGATGCCCTTCAGCCGAGACTTCCTCCCGGTTCCCATGGACGGAGAATACACGTGGGGGGAGTTGAGCCCCACACCGTTCCCCACACCGCTCCCCACCGAAGCGCCTTAGACAGAGATAAGACAGGCTGAGGTCATACGTTAACACACATGCACCGACACCGTCAAGAGCAGACACACATATCCGCACACCGGCACCCATGTGTTCAGATATAGGGAAACACTAGGCTATTTAAATGTGAACACACACACACACACACACACACACGCGCACACACACACACACACACACACACACACACACACACACACAGAGCAGTTCATCGATCTCCCACAGCACCAAAAGCCAGTCAAATCAAAGCCATTTTAAACAGTGGCATGTTAGGTAGTTTACTGCCCTATCATAAACTATGTGATGATAAATCTACCGTTGAAAGGAATCAAATTAGACAAATTCAATATTGTCCAATTACTTTTTTTTCATAGTTAAACTCTTGTGCTGTTTAGCAAAATAACTTTGGATTGCATAGTCAGAAGACTCGGAGGTTAGGACACGCCTCCTGTGTACCTCCACCAATCACAGTGGTCACAGAAGCTCAGTTCACATCATAAACAATAGCGTTGCTATTTACTTTATATATTAAAGTCACAAAAGGTATGTGATTTTAGTTTGATTTATTTTTGACTCATCAACAAAATAAATAGTTTGGTCAAAGTTATATACGAATCAGCATTGTGCAAGGAAAAGTTCAGAGTTCAAATATTAATTCAAATGGGAATGGTAAATGCAATACTGAGAGAAAAAGAAAGAAAGAAAGAAAGAAAGAGAGAGAGAGAGTGACATAAAGTAAGAAAGTGGAAGTTGGCCCCTTGTACTTCAAGAACAATTTGCTTGATTATGTTCTTGAGCAAGGCTGGGAGCAAAACTAATGTTGTAGTAATGCTTGACTATGAGAATACAGCTGTATGAGATGGTAGAGACGATAAATGTGTTCAGAAAGCACAGGAAACAAATCACAAGCATTTTCAATAGCTTTCCTTGACAAGCAATACTTCTGATTTGTAGTGTATCAAACTCTACATTCACGTTTCTGATGTTTCTGTTTGGTTCTGTACATTACTTATCCATTCTTGAGTAAAGTGTCACCCCTTGACTTGGTTTAGTCTGCTATCTGTGTCTTGGTTTGACCCGGCCTCTCACACATTACAGCATACATGACGTCTTCATGACACAGCAGGCATGCTTGAGAACGCTCTGGTTTCATTAGAATGATAATACATGATGGAAATATAGAATGCCTTTTTGTTAGAATATTGTATAGCTTTTGTCACTACAAAATAAGTATGAGTGCCATATAAAGTCTCTTATGACATTATGTGGTTCACTACACTTTTATCTGGGTCACTTAAAACAAATGAACAGTCAGCTTGGTAACAGAGCCTATTTGATGTCTTACAATGTCTGCCTCATGACAAGTCTTCAGCACTTTGCATTGACGCAAGGACTGTATGAACATAACACTAGGGTTACATTGACCATTAAGTGAAAACGTGCAGATAGCGAAGCTAACATGGTCTATCACTGTCATCACACACAAAATTTCCGATCCACTGTGAATCGTGTGAATCACACGAACATAAAATCATCAACAAGCAACTCCATGCCATGTACGTAATGTGTCTGAAATACCTAGCTGCTCTTTGCACTATCACTACACTTTATACCCAGTACCATCCCCTGCTCAGCCCCCAGTAGGTGTAGTATTGGAGGTGGCCACAGGGGTGTGCTGTGACAAAAGGTGGACTGCTCAGGAAGCAGCTTCGCCCCCGGACACGTTGCCTTCCTCGTCCTCGTTGGGCATTCCTTTCAGGTAGGAGCGCTTGAACTCCTCAAACACCATCTCCTCTTCTACCTCGCTGCTCGCAAGATGGACAGATAAGACAGACAGACAGGGGGATGGACAAACAGACAGACAGACAGACAGACAGGTGGACGGACAGACAGACAGACAGACAGACAGGTGGATGGACAGAGAGAAAGGTGGATGGACAGACAGGTGGATGGACAGATAAGACAGACAGACAGACAGACAGGTGGATGGACAGAGAGACAAGTGGATGAACACACAGACAGGTGGATGGACAGACAGACAAGTGGATGGACAGAGAGAAACATGGATGGACAGAGAGACAGAGAGTCAGGAAGGTGGATAAATGGGTTGACAGACAGAGGGACAGACAGAGAGACAAAGAGAAGAAAACAGATACCAGGGACAGACAGAGGGACAGAGAGAAGAAAACAGATACCAGGGTCAGGGTTAGAGGGACAGACAGTGGGACAGATAGCAGGGACAGACAGAGGGACAGAGACCAGGGACAGACAGAGGGACAGAGACCAGGGACAGACATAGGGACAGAGACGGAGGGATACCAGGACGGACACAGGGGGATGGTCAGCCCGGGACAAAGGAGAAGAGGACACAAAAGCAGAACGGTAGAGAGAAAAATGGGATATCAGTACATGTGAAGAACATGATACCCTCCACAGAACAAGTGAGACAAGGCAGGGCTGATCTGAGGTCAGGTACACTGCGTCTGTGTCCAGATACACACACATCTGTGTGACAGAGACAGAATAACTGAATGGCTGGAATTTATGTGTAATGTAACCGAGTTTATCAACTATGTCATCTAATCCCATGAGCTCTGTGGATGAAATGTAGACAGGGATGAAATGGAGACAGGGATAGTCCGGTCTTACCTTTCTCTCACTTCAGGAGGACAAAGAGCAAATATAGATGGTCAGTTGTATTTGGGGTATAATAGTATTTGTTTAATTTTTTTATTTTAAGATACTAATCCCTCAATGTTCAAACCCACCCACACCCACTAACCCCACCCCCCCCTCCCTCCACATACACACACACACAGATCTGAAAATAAATGGAATGTACCTATATCAGGTTTGGGGTGCATCAGACGAAAAGGTAGCTCAACCCCCACCTCACTGAAATCAAAAAAGTACAAAGTTATCTAAACATAAATCATAAAACAATAAAATGAGAGTAAGAAGTAAAATCATGGTGACCGAAGTGACACGTTTTCATACCTTGATCCCATCATTCTGTGAAAGAATAAAAAGAGATTTGAGAGCACGGACGAAAAAACCTTACATCCTCATGTCCTTCCTGTGTTAAACACACACACGATGTACTGACCCGCCAATGATGAGCTTCACCATGACTCTGTACGATACCAGGATCCCTAAAACCTCTTTCAGTACACCTTCTTTAATACTGCAAGAGTAAGATGGATGGATGGATGGAGGGATGGAGGGATGGAGGGATGGATGGATGGATGGATGAATGGATGGAGGGATGGAGGGATGGATGGATGGATGGAGGGATGGATGGAGGGATGGATGGAGGGATGGATGGATGAATGGATGAATGGATGAATGGATGAATGGATGAATGGATGGAGGGATGGATGGATGAATGAATGAATGAATGGATGGAGGGAGGGATGGATGGATGGATGGAGGGATGGATGGATGGATGGATGGATGGATGGATGAATGGATGGATGGATGGATGGATGGATGGATGAATGGATGGAGGGATGAATGGATGGAGGGATGGAGGGATGGATGAATGGATGGAGGGATGGATGGAGGGAGGGGTGGATGGAAAGGAAACAGATAGGGGGAGGAGCTTTAGAGATGGGTATATCACAAACAGACCACAGATGCCACAAAAGTCACAAACAGCTCAATGTAACAATACTCTGCTGTCCGAAAGCCTCCATTGCCAAATGACTGTAAACTCACATGCTTGTCGAAGCCAGATTAGTGTCCTCATGCTTCAGCTTGCCATCAAGAGCTATGCCACGCCTCTCCTTGTTGTTGGCCAATAGGGGCAGGATGGTATAATCTTTCTGAAGGCTTGCACCAGCAGACACTGAGTCCCTGGACCAATAGAGAGACCAAAGTTAGAGCAATAATTTAATGCAGATTGTCTTTTAATTTTCCCGACGGCTCAACCGGTGTTTACCCTGTGTCCTCAATGGCCACCATCTCCATGTAGCTGTCGTTGGAGTATAACACCACAGCGCTTATCTGTTCCACTGCCAAGTCCAAGACAGATACA